>NC_057391.1:73526248-73676308 GCF_019320065.1 Cervus canadensis
TGAATCAGAGTCTAACAGATTAAAACTAGTGATTAAAACAATGTTTTTATATCCATGTATTTTATTTATCAGGATTTTATTTGTCAGGATTTTAGGTACAGTTTAACTGGATTTTCTGCTCAGCATCTCCCAAGATTAGAGTCTAAGTGTTAGCTGGTTGCATTTCGATCTGGAGGCTTAACTAGTGAGGGCGTACAGACCTAATTCAGGTTGTTGGCAGAGTTCATAACCTCGTTTTACAACTGGATATTCTGGTTTTTGCTCATTGTTGGCTAGTTTGCGTCTACAGCTTCAATCATCTTAGGATCTATTGCCTGCGCTACTTTTGAAATTTTCTTTTCTATATGACAGACACACTTAATTAGTTTAGCTCTGCCAATCTAGAGATATAAAAACTAGAGCACAACTAAGTTGTAATTGATCTAAGGTCCTGAAATCACATAGTTATGGGCTTCCTGACAACCAGGCATTGCATTCTTTCTACTTCTAGCCTTAGTTTTGACTTTCTTGGTTTTGTTATCACATTTTTCAAAATCTTTTCTCTAGTTTTATTGAGATATTATTGACATTCAGCTCTCTGTAAGTTTAAAATCTACAGCATAATGGCTTCACTTAATTTGGCTTCAGTTTGTGTTGCTAAGTTTATTAAAAATATGATGGATTAACATCTTAGTACTGGTCTTCTAGGAACCGACATTAAAATGTTTGAAAATATTTTTAAATTTATGGCCTGTAGGTATTTGATTTTTGATCATTTAATTGTTCTCTCACCAAGAGCTTTTATATGTATTTTTCTCAATGTTTGTTAGGAAGAGGAGGAAAAGAATTTTTTGGTTTTGGTTTATGTTGATATCTGAAATATGAGACTGTGAAGACTCATGAGATTGAAAGTGAGATTTAACACCTGCAAAGGAAAAGCCTTAATGAAATAATGACAGTTTAGTCCTGTATATGAACTCCTCTCTGGGTTTTTCAATGGAAGATTGTTGCCTGTGGGTTGGGAAGACAAACAGGCAGATAAAGAAGCTCGCTAATCAGAAATCTGCATAAGTATTCTACCCTAATGAGTTTCCTAGGAAAAGCTTGCTTGTGACTCAGCCCAATTTAGGAAGAAAATAATAAAAGATGGGGGAGACCTATTTGTTTGTTTCTAGATGTTTTAGGAGTTCAAGCTTTTAAATTACTATTTTTTGAGAGATTATGGGGAATTAAATTACCTCTATCCACATGGGAAAATGTCCTTAATACTAGACTATTGGATAGCAGTGTTAAGGAGACCAGCCCTTGCTACTCCTTTCTAGTCCTCCCTGGTCACTGTGGTAAATAACTATCCTAGTCTTCTTAACCCTGTGAGAAAAATTAAATGAAAGTTTAGAAGGAAGCCTAAATTTAAATTTAGGGTAATCTAATTTGGTGGGAATGCTAATTGAGCTGATTGAACTTGGGTCTTTTCCTTCCTGGAACCCTCTATGGTCTCCCGTGTGCTCTTCTATATGTTGCCTAAACTCTTGTCGTAGCTTTTTGTACTATATTATCATTGTCTGTGTAGGTACTGTGCATTTCAGGATAGATGATAACTTTCTTTTTTTTTTTTTTTTCTTTTTCAACCCTGGTTTATTCAGGGTATATGATGATAACTTTCTTAAGGGCAGAGTCTGTCCATGTTTAATTGCTGCCACCTACCATAGTAGACCCAGCCAGATATATTTCTTAAATAGACAAATGAACATGTGATTCAGTGACTAAGCTAAAGAATAGGTGATAGGAAGAGTAAGAGAGTAAGACTGAATGTGCAGTGAATATACATTGGCAAAACCTGCTTTTCTCCCATTTTTCAGGCAGTTCTGATACCAACATTCAGCCCTTTGCTGGTGTTCAATGTGAAAGCTTATTTTCTGGTGACCTATTAGTAGCTGTATTTAAACTTTGACCGTATTGGTTCCTTCTGCAGCTTCTAAGTGTGTATTAGATAATGAGTGTGTATTAGATAGTGAGAAGCCTCACTTCATGAGCAAAAGGATATGACGACCTTGCTAATACCCATGGTTTTGATTTATAGGTACTTGCTATTCAGAATACTGAGAAGATATAGCCAAGAAAGGCTTCCATTCTTGATGAAATCGAGGAAGATCCCTAAAATCATTTTCAAAATTGAATCTATTTTCTGAAGTTCACTTTGAAGACAACTCTGATAGCATAATTTTGTAGAGGAAAAAAAATATTTTGGGTAATTCAGTCTAACTTTTAAATTGTTTCTTTAAAAGACAATAATTTTAAAAGTAAGTTATTTTTGTATATGGTGTTAGAAAATGTTCTGCTTTCATTCTTTCACATGTAGCTGTCCAGGTTCCTCAGCATCACTTACTGAAGAGGCTATCTTTTCTCCATTTTATATTCTTGTCTCCTTTGTCAAAGATAAGGTGCCCATAGGTGCATGGGTTTATCTGTGGGCTTTTTGCCTTGTTTTGTTGGTCTGTATTACTGTTTTAGTGCCAATACCATACCGTTTTAATGACTATAGCTTTGTAGTATAGTCTGAAGTCAAGAAAGTTGATTCTTCCAGCTCCACTCTTCTTTTTCAAGATTGCTTTGGCTATTTGGGGTCCTTTGTGTTTTCATACAAATTGTGAAAAATTTTTTCTAGTTCTATGAAAAATACCATTGGTAGTTTGATAGGGATCTCATTGAATCTGTAGATTACTTTGTGTAGTAGAGTCATTTTCACAATATTGATTCTTCCAATACAAAAACATGGTATAGCCTTCCATCTGTTTGTGTCTTCTTTAATTTCTTTCATCAGTGTCTTATAGATTTGAGCACAGAAGTCTTTTGTCTCTTTAGGTAGGTTTATCAATAGGTGTTTTATTCTTTTTGTTGCAGTGGTGAATGGGATTGTTTCCTTAACTTCTCTTCCTGATTTTTCATTGTTATTGAATAGGAATGCAAGGAATAGTGTATAGGAATGCAAGGGATTTAAATGTAAAGACAGAAACTGTAACACTCTTAGAGGAAAACATAGGCAGTACACACTCTGACATATTTTGCAGCAAGATCCTCTTTGACCCACCTCCTAGAGTTATGGAAATAAAAACAAAAGTAAACAAATGGGGCTTAATTAAACTTAAAAGCCTTTGTCAGAAAAGGAGGCAATAAATAAGCTTAAAAGACAACCCTTAGAATGGCAGAAAATGCAAACAAAACAACTGACAAAGGATTAATCTCTAAAATATACAAGCAGCTCATGTAGCTCAATACCAGAAAAACAAACAGCAGAATCAAAAAATGAGTGGAAGACCTAAACAGACATTTATCTGAAGAAGACATACAGATGACCAACAAAGACTTGAAAAGATGCTCAACATTACTCATAATATTAGAGAAATGTAAGTCAAAACTACAATGAGGTATCACTGGTCAGAATAGCTGTCATTAAAAAAATCTACAAATAATAGATACTGGAGAGGATATGGGAAAAGGACCCTCTTGCACCGTTGGCAGTAATGTAAATTGATCCAGCCACTATGGAGAACAGTATGGAGATTCCTTAAAAAACTAGGACTAGAACTACCATTTGACCCAACAATCTCTCTACTGGGCAAGTACCCTGAGCAAACCATATTGTGTTTGTCTCAGCACTTTTTACAATAGTGAGGACATGGAAGCAACCTACATGTCCATCAAACAGATGAATGGATACAGAAATTGTGGTATATATATATACAGTGGAGCATTACTCAAGTATAAAAAAGAATGCATTTAGGTCAGTCTTAATGAGGTGGATGAACCTGGAGCCTATTATATATAGTGAAGCAAATCAGAAACAGAAAGACAAATACTATCTATTGATGCGTAGATCTGATAGAGTGCCTGAAGAACTATGGACGGAGGTTGTGATATTGTACAGGAGGCAGTGATCAAGACTGCCCCCAGGAAAAAGAAATGCAAAAAGGCAAAATGGTTGTCTGAGGAGGCCTTACAAATAGCTTAGAAAAGAAGAAAAGCAAAAGGCAAAGGAGAAAAGGAAAGATATACCCATCTGAATGCAGAGTTCCAAAGAATAGTAAGGAGAGATAAGAAAACCTTCCTCAGTAATCAGTGCAAAGAAATAGAAACAATAGAAAGGGAAAGACTAGAGATCTCTTCAAGAAAATTAGAGATACCAAGGGAATCTTGGGATAGCATCATGCAAAGATGGGCAAAGTCAAGGACAGAAATGGTATGGACCTAACAGAAGAAGAAGAAGATACTAAGAAGAGGTGGCAAGAATACACAGAAGAAATATACAAAAAAGATCTTCATGACCCAGATAACCAAAATGGTATGATCACTCACCTAGAGCCAGACATCCTGGAAAGCGAAGTCAAGTGGGCCTTAGGAAGCATTATTATGAACAAAGCTCTTGGAGGTGATAGAACTCTAGTTGAGCTATTTCAAATCGTAAAAGAGGATGCTGTGAAAGTGCTGCACTCAATATGCCAGCAAATTTGGAAAATTCAGCAGTGGCCACAGGACTGGAAAAGGTCAGTTTTCATTCCAATCCCAAAGAAAGGCAATGCCAAGCAATGCCAGGAATGTTCAAACTACTGCACAATTGCACTCATCTCACACACTAGTAAAGTAATGCTCAAAATTCTCCAACCCAGGCTTCAACAGTACGTGAGCCGTGAACTTCCAGTTGTTTTTTTTTTCTTCCTTCCAGTTGTTCAAGCTGGATTTAGAAGTGGCAGAGGAATTAGAGATCAAATTGTCAACATCCATTATATTATCAAAAAAGCAAGAGAGTTCCAGAAAAACATATACTATATTGACTATGCCAAAACCTTTGACTGTGTGGATCACAATAAACTGTGGAAAATTATTCAAGAGATGGCAATACCAGACCACCTTACCTGCCTCCTGAGATATCTTTATGCAGGTCAAGAAGCAACAGCTAGAACTGGACGTGGAACATCGGACTGGTTCCAACTCGGGAAAGGTGTACGTCAAGGCTGTATATTGTCACCTTGCTTATTTAACGTATATGCAGAGTACATCATGAGAAATGCTGGGCTGGATGAAGCACAAGCTGGAATCAAGATTGCTGGGAGAAATATCAGTAACCTCAGATATGTAGATGACACCACCCTTATGGCAGAAAGAGGAGCGTGAAGAAGCTGGCTTAAAACTCAACATTCAGAAAACTAAGATCATGGCATCCAGTCCCATCACTTCATGGCAAATAGATGGGGAAACAGTGGAAACGAGGCTTTATTTTCTTAGGCTCCAAAATCACTGCAGATGGTGACTGCAGCCATGAAATTAAGAGACTCTTGCTCCTTGGAAGAAAAGCTGTGACCAACCTAGGCAGCGTATTAAAAAGCAAAGACATTACTTTCCCAACAAAGGTCCATCTAGTCAAAGCTATGGTTTCTCCACTAGTCACGTATGGATGTGAGAACTGGACTATAAAGAAAGCTGAGCGCCGAAGAATTGATGCTTTTGAACTGTTATGTTGGAGAAGACTCGTGAGAGTCCCTTGGACAGCAAGGAGATCCAATCAGTCAATCCTAAAGGAAATCAGTCCTGAATATTTGTTGAAAGGACTGATTCTGAAGCTGAAACTCCAATACTTTGGCCCCTTGATGCGAAGAACTAACTCATTGGAAAGGACCCTGATACTGAGAAAGATTGAAGGCATGAGAAGAAGGGGACAACAGAGGATGAGATGGTTGGATGGCATCACCAACTCAATGGACATGAATTTGGACAAGCTCTGGGAGTTTTTGATGGACAGGGAGGCCTGGCATGCTGCAGTTCATGGGGTAGCAAAGAGTCGGACCTGACTGAGCAACTGAACTGAACTGAATGCCATATGTTTTACATATGTTCTTTTGGAACTGTAGGAGGTCTTTTCAGAAATATTCTTTTTTTATGTCAGCCATTCTTCTAGTCTTTATTGAACTTGTTGCAGTATTGCTTCTGTTTTATGTTTTGTTTTTTTTGGCCATGAGGCATGTGGGATCTTAGCCCGCTCACCAGGGATGCAGCCCACATCCACCCACTGCACTGTAAAGTCAAGTCTTAACCACTGGTCTGTCAGGGAAGTCCCTTCCAGAAGTAATTTTTAACTGAGAGAATATGTACTCAAAGTACATTTTGAAGTGTTAATAATAACATCACAATTGAATTCTTTATAGAATTTTCAGTTTTTCCTGCAGTCATCTTAGGAGGGTCATAAAGTCAGTTCTTGGAATACAGTATTTCATTCAGTCTTACGCCAGTTTGGTTTAATAGATTACAGCAGTCAAGTTCTGGACTATCTGTCCAGATCAAATAGGTGTCAGGCAGTTTACCTGTAGGCTAAACATTGAATTTATCATTCCTGATAGTGTCATGTTTGAGAGAGATGAGAAACATTAAAACAAAACAATATATGTTTTGAAATAATTATTGACCAACAATTTGAACTTCATATTGGTGGATCCATACAACATTCTACTGAAAAACTAGCTTCAGAAATAAACCACGTCTTAAAAAATAACAATTAGTCATGTACTTTAATGTGGCAGTTCAAAATTTTATTTATTGTGATTATCATAACATAATAAAAGGTGACAGAATCAGAATATTTTATATATATCCACATGCTTTTAGCATTTTTTTTAGCTATATCAATCTCTAATATTGTCACCGATATTTTATTTAAAAGTATAATCTTCTTTGTTTCACTTTTTAAATGAATTGCCTATAATCTTCCACAGGAAGTTTTGAAATGTTTATTTTAGCTCAAATACTTATACAGGTGTTATGTTTTGTTACTTCATTCAGAATTCCTTCATTTGACAAATATTTTTACGACATTAAACTCCTTAAAATACCTTCTATCTGTGATTCTTTGTACAGTTTCACAGTAGTAAGGTGTTGCAAAATTGTAGACTTTCTCAGTTTTACTCAATTCTGTACAAAATCTGAATATATTAATTTCATTTGAAAATGAGAGCTCCATCAAAAACTCTTCTCACAACTATAAAATTTAAAATTAAATCTTTTATTCTATATGGGATTTCTTTCTTTGAGTTATCTAATTCCTCTTTTGCTTTTTAACTTCTTCTCTTTATAAACTTTGTTTTAATAATTTTGTTGTCTTTGTTGTTCAGTTGTTCAGTCGTGTACAACTATTTCAGACCCCATGGACTGCTGCACACCGTCTTCCCTGTCCTTCACCACGCCAGAGTTTTCTGTCCTTTATCATCTCTCAGAACTTGCTCAAACCCATGTCCACTGAATCGGTGATGCCATCCATCACAGTTCAAAAGCATAAATTTTTTGGCACTCAGCTTTCCTTATGGTCCAACTCTCACATCCATACATGACTATTGGAGAAACCATAGCTTTGACGAGATGGACCGTTGTTGGCAAAATAGTGTCTCTGCTTTTTAATATGCTGTCTAGGCATTTATAGCTTTTCTTCCAAGTAGCAAGCATCTCTTCATATCATGGCTGCAGTCACCATCTGCAGTGATTTTGGAGCCCAAGAAAATAAAGTCTCTCTTGTTTGCATTGTTTCCCCATCTATTTGCCATGAAGTGATGAGACCGGATGCCATGATCTCAGTTTTTTGAATGTTGATTTTTAAGCCATCTTTTTCACATTCCTCTTTCAATTTCAAGAGGCTCTTTAGTTCTTCTCTTTCTGCCATAAGGTTGCTGTCATTTGCATATCTGAGATTATTGATGTTATTCCCAGTAATCTTGTTTCTAGCTTGTGCTTCATCTGGGGCTTATATATTGTCTTAAAAGGGGAAGTGTAGAGGAAGAAGAGCACTTTTGTGAAAAAATTTCTGTTATAAGTGGAGGAAAAGAGTCACTAATAGGAAACAAATGACTTTTCTTGAAGGATGTACATGCCCTTGGACAAATTGTTCCATTCATAAGTCATGTCCACCTCTTTGAGACCCTGTGGACTGCTGGACACCAGGCTTCCCTGTCCTTTACTGTCTGCTGGAGTTGCTCAAATTCATGTCTGTTGAGTTGGTGAGGCCATCCAACCAGCTCATCTCTGCCGCCTGCTTCTCCTCCTCCTCTCAATCTTTTCCAGCAATCAGGGTCTTTTCCAGTGAGTCAGCTCTTCATATCAGATGGCCAAAATACTGGAACTTCAGCTTCAGTATCAGTCCTTCCAATGAATATTCAGGATTGATTTTCTTTAGGATTGACTGGTTTGATCACCTTGCAGTCCAAGGGACTCTGAAGAGTCTTCTCCAGTACCACAGTTGAAAACCATCAATTCTTTGGTGCTCATCCTTCTTTATGGTCCAACTCTTACATCCGTACATGACTACTGGAAAAACTACAGCTTTGACCATACTGACCTTTTTTGGAAAAGTGATGGCTCTACTTTTTACTACGCTGTCTAGGTTTGTCATAGGTTTCCTTCTAAGGAGGAAGCATCTTTTAATTTCATGGCTGCAGTCACCATCTACAGTGATTTCAGGGCCCAGGAAAGTAAAATCTGTCACTGCTTCCACTGTTTCCCTGTCTATTTGCTATTAAGTGATGGGATCAGATGCTGTGATCTTCATTTTTTTAAATGTTGAGTTTTATCCAGTTTTTTCACTCTCTTTCACCTTCATCTAGAGGCTCTTTCAGTTCAGTTCAGTCACTCGGTTGTGTCCGAGACTCTTTAGTTCCTTTTTGTTTTCTGCCATTAGTGTGGTGTCATATGCACATCTGAGGTTTTTGATATTTCTTCCAGCAGTCTAGATTCCACCTTGTGGTTCAGCCAGCCTGGTGTTTAGCATGATGTATTCTGCATGTAGGTTAAATAAGCCGAGTGATAAAATACAGCCTTGACATACTCCTTTCCCAATTTGGAACCTGTCCATTGTTCCAAGTCCAGTTCTGTTGCTTCTTGACCTTCATACATGTTTCTCAATAGGTAGATAAGGTGGTCTGATACTGCCATCTCTTCAAAAATTTTCCACAGTTTGTTGTGATCCACACAGTCAAAGGCTTTTGTGTAGTCAGTGAAGCAAAACTAGATATTTTTCTGAAATTCTGGAATTCCCTTGCTTTCTCTATGATCCAGCAGATATTGGTAATTTGATCTCTGGTTCCACTGCTATCTCTAAATCAGCTTGTATATCTTAAGTTCTTGGTTTATGTACCATTGACGCCTAGCTTGAAGGATTTTGAGCATTACCTTGCTGGCATGTGAAATAAGCTCAATGGTATGGTAGTTTGAACATTCTTTGGCATTACCCTTCTTTGGGATTGGATGAAATCTGACCTTTTCCAGTCCTGTGGCCACTGCTCTGTATTTCAGATTTGTTGACATACTGAGTGCAGCACTTCCACAGCGTCATCTTTTAGGATTTGAAATAGCTCAGCTGAAATTCCATCACCTCCACTGGCTTTGTTCGTAGTGATGCTTCCTAAGGCCCACTTGAATTCACACTCTAGGATGTCTGGCTATAGTAAGTGACCACACCATCATGGTTATCCAGGTCATTAAGACCTTTATTGTACAGTTCTGTGTATTTATGCCACTTCTAAATCTCTTTTGCTTCTGTTAGGCCTTAGCCGTTTCTGTCCTTTATTGTGCCCATCTTTGCAGGAAATGTTCCCCTGGTATCTCCAGTTTTCTTGATGAGATCTCTGATCTTTCCCATTCTATTGTCTTCCTCTACTTCTTTACTTTGTTCATTTAAGAAGGTTTTCTTACCTATCCTTGCTATGCTCTGGAACTCTGTATTTAGTTGGGTTTATCTTTCCCTCTCTCCTTTGCCTTTCACGTCTCTTCTTTTTTCAGCTATTTTTAAGGCCTCCTCAAGACAACCATTTTGCCCTCTTGCATTTCTTTTTCTTTGAGATGGTTTTCATCATCACCTCCTATATAGTGTTACAAAATTCCATGCATAATTCTTCATGCACTTTTTCTATGAGATCTAATCCCTTGAATCTGTCACTTTCACTATATATTCATTCATAAAGGATTTAAGTCATACCTGAATGGCCTCGTGGTTTTCCCTACTTTCTGCAATTTAAGTCTGAATTTTGCAATAAGGAGATCATGATCTGAGCCACAGTCAGTTCCTGGTCTTGTTTTTGCTGACTGTATACAGCGTTTCCATCTTCGACTGCAAAGAGTATAATCAATCTGATTACAGTATTGACTGTCTGGTGATGTCCATGTGTAGAGTTGTCCCTTGTGTTGTTAGAAGAGGGTGTTTGCTATGACCAGTGTGTTTTCTTGGCAGGACTCTGTTAACCTTTGCCCTTCAGCTCAAAATAATTGTTGTGTTACTGCGGCCCATTCCAGACCCCTTCAATGGAGTTTAACATCTTGTCAGATTTTCTTAGATTTGCCTGCTCTTCATTATTGAGAATAAAGTTAGAATGTTATCATTTTATATTTTTAAATGTTAAGTAAGTCTGAACAGGTAGTTTTCATATTATGGGTCTGTTCTTACTAGTAAACTACATGATCACCTTTTTTCCTTCTAGTATAATTTAGTAGAAAAGTCACTTAGCACCAATGCTCTATGTTGAGAAAGACTTGTTAATGATTAATAGAATATGAAACTTTTAAATCAGTGAAAGTTGAAGATGTGAAACTCTTTAATATCTTATCCATAGGGACTAAAGCATGAAGTAATTTATGAAATGTAGTAGAACATATTCAAATGAACACAATGTAGTATTATCATGTATCATAAGATCATCACTTTAAAATGCTTATTTATTAACTAATTTATCTAGGAGGATAATATATAATGTCTTGTAATGGTATATTTCTTGTTATGGCCTTATGGTCTGATTGTCTTCCTACAAATTTAGGTTGATGGACGATTAGCAGGGGTTTTTTTGGGGTTTTTTTGCCCGTCATGTAGCTTGTGGGATCTTAGTTCCTTGACCAGGGATCAAATCTGGGCCCCAGCAGTGTTAGTGCAAATGCCTGGTCACTGGACTGCCAAGAAGTTCCCTAGCAGGCTTTTCTTAACAACCATATTATGAAATAGAATTAGAATTCCTTGCCAGGTTGAAAGCATTCTGAGGGGAGGAACCCCATCTTTCACATTCAGCCTATTTCTTCATTATTTGATAGTTCCTCACAGTCTCCATGTGAAAATGCCATTCATGTGAAATGCCAGACTGGATGAAGCACAGGCTGGAATCAAGATTGTCAGGAGAAATATCAACAACCTCAAGTGTGTATATGACACCACTCTTATGGCAGAAAGTGAAGAGCAACTAAAGAGCCTCTTGTTGAAGGTGAAAGAGGAGATTGAAAAAGCTAGCTTAAAACTGAACATTCAAAATACTACGGTCTTGACATCCAGTGCCATCATTTCATGGCAAATAGATGGTGAAACAATAGAAACAGCAGCGTACTTTATTTTCTTGGGCTCCAAAATCACTGCAGATGGTGACTGCAGCCATGAAATTAAGAGAAGTTTGCTCCGTGGAAGAAAAGCTATGACCAACCTAGACAGCATATTAAAAAGCAGAGACAGTACTTTGCCAACAAAGGTCCATCTAGTCAGAGCTGTGGTTTCTCAGTAGCTATATACAGATATGAGAGTTGGACCATAAAGAAGTCTGAGCACCAAAGAGTTGATGCTTTTGAACTGTGGTGTTGGAGAAGATTCTTAAGAGTCCCTTGGACTGCAAGGAAAGCAAAGCAGACAGTCCTAAAGGAAATCAGTCCTGAATATTCAGTGGAAGGACTGATGCTGAAGCTCTAATGCTTTGGCCACCTGATGCCAAGAGCCGACTCATTGGAAAAGACCCTGATGCTGGGAAAGATTGAAGGCAGGAAGAATAGGGAACGACCCAGGATGAGATGGTTGGATGGCATCACCAACTCAGTGGACATGAGTTTGAGCAAACTCCTGAAGATGGTGTGAAGGACAGGGAAGCCTAACGTGCTGTAGTCCACAGGGTAGCAAAGAGTCTGACACGTTGAGCAACTGAACAACAACAACCCTCATTCTTAGTAAGAAATTTTCTGAATGAGGTAAGAATACCTAGTTTTAAGTTTTATTCCTCACTTATAAGATGTGTATCATAAAGAAGTACAGAGTTTTCCAAAGGGAGAGTCTGTCTCCTTTTGGCCAAAAGCGTCATTAAGGAAAAAGTGAAAAAACATGAAAAGTGTTACTCAGTTATGACACAGTCTTTGCAACCTCATGGATGAGAGAACTTGAATTATCAATTATCAAGAGAAGGTGGATTGTAGGAGCACAGTTTTGGCTATTAAGAAAAAAAAAAGAATAGGAATTGTTTGGGAAATAATGAATGCCCAGAGCATTAAGCATGTGAACGAAAGTAATGGAAAACTGCTAGAGGAAAGAACTTGAATGGCAAAGTAGAAAAGATTTTGAGCAGGAAAGGCATGTTTGGAGTTGTCATTAAAAGGATAATTAACTGACAGTGACGTGCATGAAATGGGCTGGATCCAGAAAGGCATAAAGATTATTATTGCAATTGTACATACTTTACTATTCCCATAAATCACCCTGGGTTCTAAGTTATTCATATTTCAAAAGTTAAAACTTTATATGTTAAGTTGTTAAAATATCAATATTAGAATTACTTTTACATACATTATATGGTTCTTAGATTGGATTCATTAGTCATATAATAATTTGGTTCTCCTTATTTATACATTCCAGGATATGTTCAGGATTTGGAATCTGAGAAGTCTCTTTTCCAAAATACTTTACGTATTATATGAGCTATGTTAAAGTGGATCTAAACTTAGTCTGTGCATCATCACGTTTCACAAGCTGCTAGTTAGCCAGGTCGTGATATGTCTTTTTCACATACACATGAATATAAAAATAGTGCTATATGTATATATTTTCTTTTTAAGATGCTTTATAAATATTGCTTTTCCCTATAGATTATACTCCCTATATTTTATGCTCCATATATTTTATTCACTCATCTTTTTTTTTTTTAATATTGCTTTTTTTTCCCCCCTCTGTAACCACCTTAATCAGATCTGCTTCCTTGCTCTTAGATAGAACATCTCTTAAGTAGTATTTATGGCAGAGTATTATCTGAGAAAATGATTGACATGAGAGACAGTATAGCCCAGGAGTTAAGAGCTAAGATCCTGGTTTTACAACCTGAATTGAAATAGTATGTTTTCCACTTATGAATGCTTCTTAACCCGGGCCTCAGTTTCCATATCTATAAAATTGGGATGATAATCTTACCTACCACATACGATTATTGTTAGGCTTAAATGAGGTAATGCAAATAGAAGTTCTTAGAAAAAATTCTGCTAAGTGGAAAGCACTCAACAGATGCTGTCAATTATTATTTTTATAATTTGAGTTATTTTATATGATCTGCTTTTTAATATGCCATTTTGGTTTCTCATAGCTTTACTTCCGAGGAGCAAGGGTATTAATTTCATGGCTACAGTCACCATCTGCAGTGATTTGGAGCCCAAGAAAATAGTCTCTCACTGTTTCCCTTGATTCCCCATCTATTACCATGAAGTGATGGGACCCAATGCCATGATCTTCGTTTCTTGAATGTTGTTTTCAGCCAGTTTTTAAACTCTCCTCTTTCACTTTCATCAAAGGCTCTTTAGTTCCTTTTCACCTTCTGTCAGAAAGGTAGTGTCATCTGCATATCTGAGGTTATTGGTATTTCTCCTGACAATCTTGATTCCAGCTTGTGCTTCATCCAGTCTGGCATTTCACATGATGTACTCTGCATATAAATTAAATAAGCAGGGTGACAATATACAGCTTTGATGTATTACTTTCCTGATTTGGAACCAATCCGTTGTTTCATGTCTGGTTCTAACTGTTGCCTCTTGACCTGCATACGGATATCTCAGGAGGCAGGTAAGGTGGTCTGGTATTCCCATTTGTTGAATAATTTTCCACACTTTGTTGTGATCCACACAGTCAAAGACTTTGGCGTATTCAATAAAGCAGTGGTAGATGTTTTTCTTTAAGTCTCTTGCTTTTTTGTTTGTGTTAAAAAGATAAAAGTAAAACTTTACTAGTTTCATTCTAAACACTTTCCTATAAATTCATAGATACTGTGTCCTCTCTAGGCTATTTGTCGAGTAGAGTCCTGATGTCAAAGATCCTTCTGACTTTCAAAGATAGAGAGAAGGTATTAATTATCAGCACAGTTCTTAAATGTTACAAGAAGGATTAATAATTGCTTTCCACTCGTCTGCTGGCTTATGAAGTCAGCTGATGGGCATTACAGATATGACATTACACACACACATGTACACAAATACCATAAATGCAAACATAGCCAGTTTGTGTACATTTGTTGCTCACACCCCTGGCTGGTATCTTTTAGTTGATGTATAATCAATTAGTTAAGTGACAACTTTGATGGCAAACGGCAAAGCAGAAAATAAAGTATGGCATGATACAAAAAAGGTTGTGTTTTAATCATGTAGGTTGTTTTTGTTTATTCTTGTGGGATAGTTTGAGTCTTAAGACTTTTCTGGATTATCATTCTAGGAAAAAGTTAATCTACTAAATTGTTTTTATCAATTGTGAGGCAACAGAAAATACAATTCAACTTGGTTTAAACAACAAAAGGAATATATTGGCTTATAAAATTCAACAAATTTATAGGTTTTAGGCTTTAAGTATAGTTTAATCAGAGCTCAAGCTGTGTCTTTTGGTTCTGATTGATCAATTGGTTGATTGATTTATTTTTTTATACTTTTCTCAACTCTGCCCTCTCTTAGGCTGGCAAAGTAGACAGCAGTTCTAGGTCATTGATTTCGAGAGGAAAGCTTCTAGAATGTCTCTGTATCCCCAGTGTAAGATCATAGACTCACTCTGATTGTACTGGCTGGCTTAGGTATTGTATTGAAGTACCACTTTGACAAGGGGTTGGAATGTGCTGACTGCTTTAACCTCGTTTACACTTCAGCGTTGACGCTGGCAGTCTGAAATCAGGGTGCCCCTGTGTTAGGACAGCAAGAAGAAGAGTGCTCTCACCAAACCTAACTGTGCTGGCACCCTCATCTTGGAATTCCAGCTTCCTGAACTGTGAGAAAAATCAGTTCCTGTTGTTTAAGCCACCTTACCACCTTATGTTAACTTGTTATGACAGTGTGGTGACTAACATACCTGGCAAGCGTAAGTGTTCTGCATCTATCAAGCTTAAGGAATATATAGTTACAGTCGTGTATTTTAGTTTAGTTGAGCCTTTATTTAGTTTTCCCCCATATTGTTTGTTTTTACTGGAAAATAACATGCTTCATAGTGTGGTAGTAGATCCTTGAAAATAATATTTTTAAGTGCAGAAAGGACAGATAGTTCTAATTGTCCCATTTCTACATTCTCCTCAAAATGTAGAATCTTTAATCTACTTTCTGTAGACTATTTAATCTACTTTTAAATCTACTACTATTTAATCTACTTTCTGTAAACTAAAATTTTCCTTTAGGTATTTTTAAAATAAAATATTTCAGTTTTTAAAGTTCAGCTTAGAAACACAGGATGGTCATATGGTTCATACATGGTACTAAATAGGTCAATAAAGTCCTTCTGACAACTTACTGTTGAAATTCCTACTATGTCTTGATTTTTATGATATATAATATTATATAATATGTATTATATGTAATATAATTTATAATAATATTAAGATCATAAATCTGATCCTTAGCATCTTTGCTATTATTGTCATCATCTTTAAATCAGTTTCTTTTGGGTTCTTGGATCAAAAGAGATGAAACAGACTGATACTGTTTCAGCTGAAAGACATACAAAAAACAGCTATTGCCAAAGATTTCTGCCAAAATTAGAAAACATGAATTATCAAATAGTGCCACAAAGTAAACACTCCTTTGGAAGAAAAATTAAATACATCTTACTGTTCTCTGTTAAATCAGTACAGACACACTGTTTTTAATCATGTACTTTCTTTGTAGCTTTGTTCCAGAAAAATATGGAATCATTGACACTCCAGACTCTCAGGATGGTGTCTGTCGGTAGAGACATAACAGCAGAAGTAGAAGCGTTTTGAAATTCATAAAGTGCAGAACTTAATAAACTCACAAGAAGTTCTAGCTAGAAGATGGTGCTGTCATGAAGATGAATTCTCATGAAGAGCTAGTAAATTTTTTCCACCAATCATGAACAGATCAACCCCAGCAATGAGTCCTTGCTTATATTTTTCTTTATTTAATTGTACTTGCTAGGTAATCTTCCTCTAGAAATATTTTGGAATTCCTTAATTATTATTGGCTGGAGAATGGGTAGAGTGCTGGTTGATGATATGATGACTTTATGTTATTACTAGTTTGCATGTATATAGCAGATTCCTTTTAGGAGGTCAGGTATTTCATAGAAGTTGGTCATTAATATCAGAAAATCACTCTGAATTTGAGAGAAATATATATAGGTAAGAGAAAATCCCAACTTGCTCAGAAACTACCAGAAGTAATTTACTTGCCCATCTATTAAAAATTATGAATGAATATCTGGTTTGTATGTAGTAAGTTGCAATCTTATCTCCAAAGCAAATTGAATAAATTATATACTACAATCTAAAGATAATGTAACTTGTGATTATTGAAATCTGATTTTAGGGGAGAGGAAGTTCACTGAAAAGAGTCATGTGGAAATATTCTGGGCTGATGAAAATATTCCTTTATCTTGTCTGAGTGGCAGTTTCACAAGTCTATATTCATTGAACATAAATCATCAATCATAACCCCTTATCTTTGCATTTTCTCATATGTTAACTTATGAGAGTTTGAGTAGGGGTACAATATGATTAATTTGCATTTCAGATCAATTTAGCAAAGGTAAAAAAGATGGACTATATGGGAAAAACTATGTCTTTTATGGGCACTAATTTTTTTTGTATAAAACAGATTCTTGTAGAAAATGTGTATGTAGACTGTAATTCTGTTTTCTTACTAAGATTTTATGAAGCAGTGAAAAGTCTCTTCAGCTTTCTGCCAGTAATTTTATTTGTCAAAGTACGCCAGTTTTTGGTCATCAGGACTATCTTATCTTATATCCACTCCTGGTTAAGTTAATTAAAAAAAATTGATAAACATGTCAACATAATATTGACTGCTGCAGCACGGGAGGATGTATGTCAGAATTTAATAGGGATTACCATAGGATTTAGGCTTATGCCTAGTATGGTTCCCTTAAATTCAGTCTCCTTAACCCAGTTAAGTCTGCTGTGCTTCACATGGGTTCCAACTCCTGCACCAGCCACCTGGAAATTCTCTGAAAGCTTTAAAATGGGCATAAATTATAAGGCTCATCTATTTGTTTCCCATCCCTCTCAGATCACTGTCCTTCATGCTTAAGTTCCATTATTTGAATACTGTGATTTTATGTATTTTGCCTGATTTTTTAATGCAGTGGGAATAATGCTGTCTTAGTTAGCCCATCTTAGTCAGCAGTAGAAGTTCTGGTATTGTTTTTTTTAAAAAAGTTTTGGAGGAGGATGATGTGTGGGTAGACAAAAAAGCGTTAGTATGCCAGTGCTTGTTTCAAAGACATGAAAGGCCACAAAACTTGAATGACAATAGAAAATAATATAAAAATAACTGTAAGCAGTTTCTCAAAAGTAATTTCAGGAATAGATTTTGATCTGTGGAAAGAGATGCATTTAAGCTCAGTTGTACTAAATAATAAGCACATATCAATTAATTAATTACGAGCACCTTGAAAAGAGTTATTTACTGATTTAAATTTGAACGTGTTCATGTATTGAATGCTCGATAAATAAGTGTTGAATAAGTGTTTCCAGGATCAGAGAGCTAGCATTCATAGTATTTATCTTGTCCCTGAGCTTACTAAAGATCCATTTTTAGGTAAGATGAGAACTAATGCTTATTTTTACAAATCCAGTCAAATATGTGATTTTATATTGCAAGTTTTAATGTTCAACTCAGTTTTTAAAATCTGTTGCTTATTCTAGTCTCTCTTCATGTGTTATTTTCAACTTACTGATTATCAACTTTTTTTTTTTTTCTAAATATTCACTTATATACTCAGTGAGTCAATTTTTAGTTAAATTTTGAACACTTTAGTGATCACACATTAGTATGATTCTTGGTCTTCTGGAGCTTACAGGCTAATGGAGAAGGCACATGTTAGTCAAATAATCACTCTGATTTCTATGTAACTGCAGACTGAGATTACTGTGTCAGAATTAACAAAAAACCTTTGTTAAAACTCAGAGAATCTATTAATTCTCATATGTAGTAGAGAATCTATTTTGGATGGTGTTACCATAGGTTATTTAGCATCATCCTTATAAAGAACAAAGAATACATTTTAATAAACATAAAAGCGTAGATTAGGTTGGTGCAAATGTAATTGCAGTTTCAAACTGTGAATTTTAAATTATTATAGCTAGGCTCAAAAATCTTTATCAATCAAAATAGGAACCATTACAATCAACACTTTTTGCCAATGAGAAATAAGTTTGTTTATTCGTGTAGCGTAAAAATCTGTGCTTCGGGATTTGATGGACTCTTGGAAAGCATTTTCTGCCTCCTGCTGGTTGTGGAAGCGTTTTCCCTGCAAAAAGTTGTCGAGATGCTTGAAGAATTGGTAAGTCAATTGGTAAGTCAAGGGTAGTCAGTTGGCGAGAGGTCAGGTGAATATGGCTGATGAGGCAAAACTTCATAGTCCAATTCATTCAACTTTTGAAACATTGGTTGTGTGACATGCCGTGAGGCATTGTGATTTGGGCTCCTTCTGTTGACTAGTGCTGGCTGCAGGCATTTTAGTTTTCAGTGCATCTCATTGATTTGCTGAGCATACTTCTCAGATGTAATGCTTCCACCAGAATTCAGAAAGTTGCAATGAATCAGATGGGCAGCAGATCACCAAACAGTGACCATGACCTTTTTTGGTGCAAGTTTGGCTTTGGGAAGTGCTTTGGAGCTTCATCTTGGTCTAACCACTTTACCGAGCTGGTTGTCACTGGTTGTCGTATAAAATCCCCCTTTTCCCCCATGTTACAGTCTGATCAAGAAATGGTTCATTGTTGTTGAATAGAATTAGACAAGATGACACTTCAAAGGGCTACCCTGGTGGCTCAGGGGGACACTTCAAAATGACTTATTTTTTTTTTTTGTAGTCAGCTCATGAGACACCCACATATTGAGCTTTTTTACCTTTCTAATTTGCTTCAAATGTCAAACAACCATAGAATGGTCAATGATGAGTTCTTCAGCAACTTCTCGTGTAGTTGTGAGAGGATCAGCTTCTTTGATCCCCTCAAATAGTCGTTGTCACTCCCAGCGCCCGACCACTGTACTTCTCATCTTCAAGGCTCTTGTCTCCTTTGTAAAACTTCTTGAATCACCACTGCACTGTACATTCATTAGTTCCTGGGCCAACTGTGTTGTTGATGCTATGAGTTGTCTCCACTGCTTTATGACCCATTTTGAATTAGACTAAGAAAATCACTGGAATTTGCTTTTTGTCTTGTTATAGCCACGCGTTCCAGGAAACAAACTCACTCAGAAGGACAATGCAGATAGTGGAGTGCAGTTTGTTACACCGGCGGGCCCAAGGCAGAGTCTCCTCTTAACCAAGGACCCCGGCCAGCATTTGTGAAGATCTTTTATACCCCATGTGAACATGTCCAAACCCACCACCCCAAATTCCTTGAGACTGAAAAAGGAAGGGTAAATACAATCGCAATAACCCCATAATTCTTGTGTTATGTGTTCAAACAGTTAATAATCAATAAGCCCACGGTTACATTCCAACCAGTTAATAACCGATAAGCCTGTGGTTACATTCCGATAAATACTGTCCAGAGGCAGGGGTGATTAGAGTCTATTTTCTCTTAGGCGATGAGTAACCTGGATAAGATCTTCAAGGTTCCCCTGTCCGGAGGGGGTCTTATCCTTCCATTGTCATTCCCATAGGCACTAAGCAGAGAGTTCAGAGTCCATTGGAGAGGCAGCCAAGCATGATCAGCACGGACAGGCCTGAGATGGAGTCCAGGCCCTATGAATTCCTTCTTCAGTCTAACATCATTTCCCTAGTCTAAAATAAATTAAAAATAAATGGCAACTGAGTCATTAGCAAAAAAACATAAAGTGAGAAATCCATATTAAAGTGATGTATAACGTAACCACATTTATTTAAGAACATATCCAGTGTCAAGTGGCAAAGTTCAACAATGGGAAACCACAATTACATTTGCACCAACCTAATATTAAATAATTTTCAAGTAGACAGTTACAGTTTTGAATTGTTTTGATAGTAGGTTATTTAATGCCAGTTACATATTTAATCCTCCCTGGTTATTGTACAGATCTTTCCCCATCATTCTACTTAATTTTAATAAGTGGAACAACCACTTACATAGTTACTCAGTCCCCAAGCCTAGGAAGCATTTTTGATTTTTGGTCCCTTCGGTTCTACTGCCATCACTACCACTCAGTCTAGTACATTGTCAAATCCTATCTGTTCTACCTCCAAAATAATATCAAATCTATTTATTTTATAAACACTTCTACCACCATCCTGGTTCAAGTGAATACTATCTCAAACTTTATTTCACTACCTCTAAATATCTGTTTTCATTCCTATCATCTTCTAATCCATTTTCCATAGAGCAGCCAGAAAATCACTTGTAAATCAGATCATGACCAGCTCCTTTTAAAATCTTTTAATGGATTTCTGTCAACATTCAGAATAAAATTCAGTCTGTTTTAAGATTCACTACTATTACTTCTGTGATCTGGTTCCTGGCCTTTTCTCCAATCTTACCTCATAACCATTTTCTTTCACTGTCTTCATACAGAATATGCTGACTTCCTTTTTATTACAAGAACTTCCCTTTCCTTCTAAGCCCTTTTCTATCTTGGTGGCCTTCATTTAAATAGCTATCTATTGTTCTTTACATGACTACCTCATAGATGTTAACTGATGTCATTTCCTCAGATAGACTTTCTCAGACTAACTACAGTGGTTTCTCACTGTAACTTTACATCATTGCCCTGACTTTATCCTGTTAATGTATTTGTTTTCCTATTTAGTTCTTATCTCCATAAATCCCATAAGAACTGCAGTTTCATTCTGCTTATATTGGTTTTATCTAAAAGAATTTTGCACTTAATTTCTCAATAAATACATGTTTTGCAAGGATATTTCCCCTGTCTTCTGAGTCTAAATTATAATGCAGGATCATAACCACAGAAAACAGTAGCATTCATATAAATTAATAGTGCTAGTGCTAGGTCGCCTCAGTCGTGTCTGAATTTTTGAGACCCTATGAACCATAGCCTGCCAGGCTCCTCTGTCCAAGGGATTCTCCAGGCAAGAATACTGGAGTGGTTTGCCATTTCCTTCTCCAGGGGATCTTCCTGACCCAGGGATTGAACCTGGGTCTCCTGTATTGCAGGAAGATTCTTTACCATCTAAACCACCAGGGAAACCCCATATAAACTAATAATACTAATAACTGATAATTTCTGAAAATTGTAATGCATGTCAACAGTTTAAGGTAGTAAGCATTTTGGATTATAGATGAAAGATCTTTAATTTTCAGAAGAATAAAGTGAAAGGTAAGAGTTGATATACATTCACAAGTGTAAAGTTATTTGCTAATTCAATGCAACAGAGATTTTAATTCAATATTTACTGTGTTCACCATTGTGTTAGGCAAGCTGTCTAGTCTGATTGTTCTCAACATGTATTCTAAATGTGACGAGTAATTAATTTAGAATTTGGACAAAACTCATTATCTCCAAAATTCATGAACATCAACTATTTTTAGTTGTTATTTATTGTAAGAAGCCATAAAATAGTCCCACATTTATCAAAGAAGCCATAAAATAGGCCCACGTTTATCCAGGTCTGCACCAGGATACCTCAGGTTGCTGCCATAGCAAATTCTTAGGGGCATCATATGGAATAGTTTAAAATTTTTAAGGGAAACTCAACAACATTTGTCAGATATCATCCAAAGTACTGGCTCAAGGAAGTTCACAATTTCAGTGTTAGATTGCCCCTTTGATGATGTCACCTTTTTGTGATGATACCTGCAGTTACTGTGATAAAAAGCAGATGCTGCAGGAAAATCAATTTGAAACAAATGAGGGCAGTAGTTTCTGGTAAGATTCCAAAGATTTAGAATATGTGCAGGGCTCAACAGGTGTATCCATCCCACTAGTAAGTAGTTGTGGTTATTTAGTAAGGAAATTAAAATGTTTTTCTTTTAATTTTTGTCTTTCTTTTTGTTTTTAGATAGCTACTAAATTGTTGCAACATAAAAATGTATTAAGTTTTTTGGACCTAACTATTTAATAAACAAAACAATAGTAGTTCTTTTGACTTGGAAATGTCATGAAAAAATTATTAAGACTTGAAGGATATCTTGAATGGGGAAATTTTGAAACCCTCTCATGTTGACAAACTTGGACTCCCCACCTCCCCCCCCAAATATGGTTTTAGTCTTTTTTGATGGCATTTTTCTAGTAATCTTGTCTTTGGCATCCACTCTAGAAGACATTTCTGTTTATAATAACTAGTGTCTAGAGTATTATGGAAGCATAGAAAATGAGACATAACATTATGTTATAGACATCCTTTTAAAATCTTGGTTAATACTCAAAGCAATCTTGAAACATGAATAATATTCCCATTTTATAGGCAAGGAACCAAAGATCAAAGAAATTAAATATTTTGCTCAAGATTATACAGCTAAATGGGTAAAACTAGTATTTAAATCTAGTTCCAAAACTTGTTATATTTTCATGATAAACAACAAGTAATTTTCATGTTTATGGGAACCCTGTAATGATGACTTCTTGAAGTGATACTTCAGATGTTAATTTCAGTTTAAGGAAGTGATTTGGGTGGGGGATCAAGGGAACAAGGATCTACTGTCTTAGGACTGGGAGTAAAGACTCAATGTTAGATTTATATGTTTGTTCACCAATCCAAAATTGGGCAAGAGAATTAAACAGACATTTCTCCAAAGAAGACATGCAGATGACTAATAAACACATGAAAAGATGCTCAATATCACTCATTATTAGAGAAACGCAAATCAAAACCACAATGAGGTATCATCTCACGCTGATCAGAATGGCCATCATCAAAAAGTCTACAAACAATAAATGCTGTAGAGGGTATGGAGAAAACAGAAGCCTCTTACACTGTTGGTGGGAATGCAAACTGGTAGAGCCACTGTAGAGAACAGTGTGGAGATTCCTTAAAAAACTGGGAATAGAACTGCCATATGACCCAGCAATCCCACTTCTGGGCATACACACCGAGGAAACCAGAATTGAAAGAGACACATGTACCCCAGTGTTCACTGCAGCACTGTTTACAATAGCCAGGACATCGAAGCAAACTAGATGTCCATTGGCACATGAATGGATAAGGAAGCTGTGGTACATATACATAATGGAATATTTCTCAGCTATAAAAAGGAATGCATTTGAGTCAGTTCTAATGAAGTGGATGAAACTGGAACCTATTAAACAGAGTGAAGTAAGTCAGAAAGAGAAACACAAATACTGTATACAGACACATACATGTGGAATTTAGAAAGACGGTAAAGATGGTAATGCAAGGCAGCAAAAGAGACAGATGTAAAGAACAGACTTTTGGACTCTGTGGGAAAAGGCAAGGGTGGGATAATTTGAGAGAATAGCACTGAGACGTGTATTAACATATGTAAAAAAGATGACCAGTGCAAGTTCCATGTATGAAACAGGGCACTCAAAGCTGGTGCTCTGGGGCAACCCAGAGGGATAGGGTGGGGAGGGAGGTGGGAGGGGGGTTAAGGATGGGGGGGACACGTGTGCACCTATGGCTGATTCATGCCAGTGTATGGGAAAAACCATCATATTATTGTAATTATTCTCCAATTAAATTAATTAAAAAAAAGATTCATGTGTTAGTTCTTAGTACCTGTTGTACATGCTAACCTTTTGCTTCATTTGCTGGATTATTAAACTTGTTAGTGCATTTGGTAGTTTCATTTCTGTAATAGACAATCAGTGAAGATTGTTTTAGTGTACACCTAGTTAAGTCTGGTTATCTACAATTTAATAGTCCATAAGAGTCAAGTACTACAGTGTTACCTTTTCATTGTGAATTTTATAGTTGAATATATTCTTACCTTTGTGCTCTTAGAGCATAAAGACATTTCTGGAGCATATAAAAGACATCTTGTTATTTGTTGTCCATTATCTCCTTCTGGAATTTCTATAGTATTTTGAATTAACTCAACCATTCTACATAGTCCTTAACCTTTTTTTCCCCATATATTTTTGTCTCTTCCTGCTGCATTCTTTGTCATTTTTAGACATGCCTTCCAGTATATGAATTCTCTTTTCAGCTGTTTCTGATTTCTTGCAAATCTCTTTAGTTTCTTCCCCAGCCCTAAAATACTATTATATGTTTCATTCATGAATGGCCTGGTTGTTGTTTTGTTTTTTTTTAAGATCTCCCTAGTCATTTTTCTTACATTTAGTACTTTCTCTAGACGTGTTAAATATATTAATGTTCTTTTATCTAATAATTCTACTACTTACAGTATTTTCAGGTCAGATTCTACAGCTTATTGTTTCTACATATACTTCATGTAGTAATTTTTTGTCTACTTTTAGTTTGTTTGGTGACTTTTGAATATGTGGAGTTTGATTATTTTATGAGAAAGGTGATTCTCCCATGCAGTTGGGATGGTACCAATCTGGAACCCTTTAAATTTGGGAGCAATATGAATTCAGGCCATAAATTTGCATAATGGGAGTCCTTTTTTCCTTTTTATTCTACTTGTTCCAAGGCAGACAGGCATGTATCTCTGGCAACTCACTGTTTGGATTTTTGTTTGTTTTCATAGTTTATGATTTGTACTTTTGCCGTAGTACAAAAGACTCTTGACTGTATGTTGATTTTTATACATGGCTCCCTATCCAAATTGAACTGTAAATTCCTAGCCTCAAAAATGGGGCTCTTTTACCTACACTCTAGGTCACACATCAACTGATGCCACAGAGTCCAGCAAATATTGGCCGAAGAACTCTGCCTAGCTCGATTTTTGCCTCCTTTTATCCTTATGTTCCTTTATAGACTCTTTAGGTTCCAACTTGCTCAGACATGTGTTTAAGTAAGTTTTTTTTTTTTTAAGGTGTTCTTTATTCAACGTTTTTAGATAGTGGTATCCCAGGAGGAGTGTTGACTTAATATCTTGGTCTGCCATAGTAAAAAAGACAACCCATTTGATTTTTTGGAGCCTTGACAGTAATCAGTGCTCACTGGACTCAGAAGCAAGTTACAAACATTAGAACTCTTCTATATGGATTTGCTATTATGTTACCCAGAGGTAGAATTAGAACTCTTTGACTGCCCTGACCATAAATAACTAACTCCTACTGCTAAAGAAAATTTAAAATAATGAAATTTGCCTCAAAAAATATATCTCACACTCAAAAGACTATAGCAAATCTTGATAAAATGTAATAGGGTGGTAGTGGTGATAGGTAACCAGTTGTTAGATGTTCTATATTCATGCTTGATTCTTACACCAAAGCAGTAGAATAAAACTGGTTATAAATTGAAGCACAGTTAATTCAAAAATATCTTTTCTGTTTTATATTAAAGTGTTAGGCTAAAACAGATTTTCTTCCAACCCCAAAATAGTAACATGAGAACAGTCTGTTGTCACAGAAGTCATCCTATTATAAAGTTATTCTATTGTAAAGGGTATAGTCTTTATTTAAAATGTTAAGCTACAAATATTTATCCTTTTGAGCCATCTGCTCTTCTAAATACCCATGTATTTTAAACTAAAATCTGAAAAACTGAGATAATTTAAAACCTTTGCATTGTTGACTTGATTTTTTTATAGCATGTATCTTGCTTTGAGTTGAAATAGACTGATGCAATAAGCTTACTTGCAAAACATTACATTATCCTTATGTAAAAAAACAGAGTTTTAAATCCTCTCATAGAAAGGAACTCTATATCTGAGGGAAATTATTTTATCACAAATATTTAATTTGTAATGTAAATAAAATAAAACTCTATTCAATATATTTATCCCCTCAAAACTTTGTCTATTCTTGTAATTTTGTATATATATTTAACTCTTAGTTTAAAATTCTACTAGATGAATTTATGTCTAAAATCATTACATTAATTAACTAAGAAAGTTCCTGTTAGAATGTGTGGAGGAAAGTTTGCTCCTCATTCTCTCCTGATGAAATAATTTTAATATTGTCTTTATAACTCCAGGAAATATTATACCTTTAGCTATTTTCATGAATACACGTTTTATTAAATGTTTATTTCGTATTTCCTTTTTCAGTGTTCTTCCTCTAAACACTTGGATAGATATTAGTCACTCTTGTACTATCTCTACTCATCCATCACTTACAATCTGTATGCATGTGTACACACATACACACAAACACAGCATTCCCAGAGGACTGAAAACTGGAAAGAAATATGCATTAGAGCTGGACAAAATAGGGGTTTAAGAAACATCCTTAAGAAATAGTAGCCATGATCTTAATGAATTTTCAATTCAAATTCTTATCACCTGGACTGTACAAAAAACTTAAATATGTGAATTTAGTTCAGAGCAGTTTGTGACTAGTAATGCTTCTGAGGTCTTGACAGAAACAGGTGCAAATCCCTGGTGAACATATTTTACCCTAAAGTTCAGAGTGGACTTCCCAGGTGGCACAGTGATAAAGAGTCTGCCTGCTAATGCAGGAGACACGTGGATCAGGAAGATCCCCTGGAAAAGAAAATGGCAACCCACTCCAGTATTCTTGCCTGCGAAATCCCATGGACAGAGGAGCCTGGAGGGATACAGTCCACAGGGTCGCAGAAGCATCAGACACAACATAGCGATTTACTGTCAGCAACAACAAATCCTCAACAAAATTAATTTGAGACTGAACTGAACATATCCTAAGACTTGATCATTTTGACCCTTCTGATTTGTTTTCCCATGTTACTATTACCCTTAACTGTGGTCAGTAGCTTTGGCTTAGATTCCAGTAAGCCAGGCAAGCTGAAACAGTTGTGCTGAAAATAAGGTTTTTGTTTCTTTTGCTGAGATATCATTTGGTTGATTTTCTAATTTTTGTTTTGCATTAGAATTACTTATGTATTACTTTGATATCAATGGAAAATATGAATTTATAATATTCTTTTTTTCATAGAAGTTGTAAAATTAAAAAGTAAATAGAAGAGCAGTAAATGATAGTGAAAAATTTGTGGCACTCATATTTTGGTAATAATCTTCTTAAAGCTCCTTAAAGAAGCATATGACAGCAAATTTGGAAAATGTAGTGGCCACAGGACTGAAAACAGGTCAGTTTTCATCCCAATCTGAAAGAAGGGAAATGCCAAAGAATGTTCAAACTGCCTCACAATTGCATTCATCTTACATGCTAGCAAAGTAATATGCAAATTTCTCCAAGCTATACTTCAACAGTACAAGAACCGAGAACTCCCAGATGTTCAAGCTGGATTTAGAAAAGGCAGAGAAACCAGAGATCAAATTACCAGTATCTGTTGGATCATAGAAAAAGCAAGAGAATTCCAGAAAAAACATCTAATTTTGCCTCATTGACTACACTTAAGATTTTGTGTGGATCACAACAAACTATGGAAAATTATTGAAGAGATGGGAATACCAGACCATCTTACTTGCCTCCTGAGAAATCTGTATGCAGATCAAGAAGCAAGAGTTAGAACCGGACATGGAACAATAGACTGGTTCAAAACTGGAAAGGAATACGTCAAGGCTGTGTATTGTCACCATGCTTATTTTAACTTATATACAGAATATATCTGGAGAGGGAAATGGCAACCACTCCAGTATTCTTGCCCAAAGAATCCCCATGGAGAGAGGAGCCTGGTGGGTTACAGTCCATGGGGTCGCAAAGAGACAACTGACTGGGCAACTAAGACAACACACAGAGTACACCATGCAAGATGCCAGGTGGGATGAAGCACAAGCTGGAATCAAGATTGCTGGGAGAAATATCAATAACCTCAGATATGCAGATGACACCACCGTTATGGCAGAGAGTGAAGAGGAAATAAAGAGCCTTTGATGAAGGTGAAGAGGGGAGTGAAAAAGCTGGTTTAAAAGTCAACATTCAGTGGCAGACTTTATTATCTGGGGCTCCAAAGTCACTGCAGATGGTGATTGCAGCCATGAAATTAAGACCCTTGCTCCTTGGAAGAAAAACTATGAGAAACCTAAACAGCATATTGAAAAGCAGAGATACTACTTAGCTGACAAAGGTCTGCACAGTCAAAGCTATGGCTTTTCCAGTAGTCATGTACGTATGTGACAGTTGGACCATAAATAAGGCTGAGCCCCCTAAAATTGATACTTTGGAACTGTGGTGTTGGAGAAGACTCTTGAGAGTCCCTTGGACTGCAGTGAGATGAAACCAGTCATACCTAAAGGAAATCAGTCCTGAATATTCATTGGAAGGACTGATGCTGAAGCTGAAGCTCCAATACTTTGGCCACCTGATACAAGGAGCCAACTCATTGGAAAAAAACCCTGGTATTAGGAAAGACTGAAGACAGGAGGAGAAGGAGATGACAGAGGATGAGATGGTTGGATGGCATCATTGATTCAATGGACATGAGTTTGAGCAAGCACCAGGACATGGTGAAGGACAGGGAAGCCTGGCATGCTTCAGTCCATGTGGGTTCCAAAAAGTTGGACATGACTGAGCGACTGAACAACAAAAAGAAGTGTTGTTTTATAGTATATTGATCTTATAATATCTATGCTTGTTTCTTTAAAAAATTTTTTTCTCTAAATATTTGCTTTTATTGAGTGTAATAGTTGATTTACAGTGCTGTTCCAGTCTCTGTTGTGTAGCATAGTGACTCAGTGTGTGTGCCTGTGTGCGTGTGCATCTCCTTGTTTTCTTTTTGTACTTTAAACTCTGGTTGGAGGGGAGATTATGGTACACCTTCCTCCTTTTGCAAGCTTATAGGTGTTTATGAATTGCATAATTCCACAGCAATGTTTTTCCAACTCTGATCTTAGATCACTTACATTGGAATCACCTATAGTGCTTGCTTAAACAAAAGAGTCCAAAATGCAGTACTTGGATGCAGTCTCAAAAATGGCAGAATGATCTCTGTTTGTTTCCAAGGCAAACCATTCAATATCATGGTGATCTAAGTCTCTGCCCTGACCAGTAATGCTGAAGAAGCTGAAGTTGAATGATTCTATGAAGATCTACAAGACCTTCTAGAATTACACCCCAAATGATGTCCTTTTCATTATAGGGGACTGGAATGCAAAAGTAGGAAGTCAAGAAACACCTAGAGTAACAGGCACATTTGGCCTTGGAGTACACAATGAAGCAGGGCAAAGGCTAGTAGAGTTCTGCCAAGAGAATGCACTGGTCATAGCAAACACTCTCTTCCAGCAACGCAAGAGAAGACTCTGCACATGGATATCACCAGATGGTCAATACCAAAATCAGATTGATTATATTCTTTGCAGCCAAAGATGGAGAAGCTCTATACAGTCAGCAAAAACAAGACTGGGAGTGGACTGTGGCTCAGATCATGAACTCCTTATTGCCAAATTCAGACTTAAATTGAAGAAAGTAGGGAAAACCATGAGACCATTCAGGTATGACCTAAATCAAATCCCTGATGATTATACAGTGGAAGTGAGAAATAGATTTAAGAGACTAGATCTGATAGATTGCCTGAAGCCAGCTTGTACCCCTGGAAGTTCTTGGTTCACATGCTGCTGAAACCTAACTTGAATGATTTTGAGCATTACCTTGCTAGCATGTGAAATGAGTACAGTTGTATGGTACTTTAAACGTTCTTTGGCATTGCTGTTCTTTGGGATTGGAATGAAAACTGACCTTTTCCAGTCCTGTGGCCACTGCTGAGTTTTCCAAATTTGCTGGCATATTGAGTGCAGCACTTTCATAGCATCATCTGCTAGGATTTGAAATAGCTTAGCTGGAATTCCATCACCTCCACTATCTTTGTTTATAGTAATGCTTCCTAAGGCCTGCTTGACCTCATACTCCAGGATGTCTGACTCTCGATGAGTGACCATACCATCCTGGTTGTCTTAATCATTAAGACCTTTTTTGTATAGTTCTTCTGTGTATTCTTGCCACCTCTTCTTAATATCTTCTTCTGTGAGGTCCTTGCTGTTTCGGTCCTTTATTGTGCCCATCTTTGCATGAAGTCTTCTCTTGGTATCTCCAGTTTTCTTGAAGAGATCTCTAGTCTTTCCCATTCTATTGTTTTCCTTTCTTTCTTTCTTTGCATTGTTCACTGAAGTGAACAATCTCTCCTTACTCTTCTCTGGAACTTCACATTCATTCGCGTATATATTTCCCTTTCTCACTTGCCTCTCACTTCTCTTCTTTTCTCAGTTCTTTGTAAGGCTTCCTCAGACAACCACTTTGCCTTCTTGCGTTTCTTTTTTTGGGGGATGGTTTTGGTCACTGCCTCCTGTATCGTGTTACAAACCTCAGTCCGTAGTTTCTTCAGGCATTGTGTGTACAGATCTAATCTCTTGAATCTGTTTGTCACCTACACTGTGTAATCATAAGGGATTTAATTTTAGTCATACCTGAATGGGCTAGTGGTTTTCCCTACTTTCTTCAATTTAAGCCTGAATTTTCTAGTAAGGAGCTCACAATCTGCATCAGAGTCACCTTCAGGTCTTGCTTTTGCTGACTGTATAGAGCTTCTTCATCTTTGGGTCAAAGAAAATAATCAATCTGATTTTGGTGTTGACCATCCAGTGATGTCCATGTGTAGACTTGTGTGTTATATTGTTGGAAGCGGGTGTTTGCTATGACCAGTGTATTTTCTTGGGAAAACTCTGTTAGCCTTTGCCCTGCTTCATTTTGTATTCCAAGGCCAAACTTGCCTGTTATTCCAGATATCTGTTGATTTCCTACTTTTGTATTCCAATCTCCTATGATGAAAAGGACATCTTTTCATCATTAAAGTGTTAATTCTAGAAGGTCTTATAGGTCTTAATAGACCTGTTCAACTGCAGCTTTTTCAGCAATAGTGGTTGGGACTAGACTTGGATTACTGTGATAATGAATGGTTTGCCTTGGAAACGAATGAGGACCATTCTGACATTTCTGAGATGGCACCCATGTACTGCATTTTGGACTGTTTTGTTGACTGAGGGAATCTTGCCGACAGTAACAGATACAAGATCATCTGAGTTAAGCTCACCCATTCCTGTTAATTTCAGTTCACTGATTCCTAAGATGTCTGTGTTTACTCGTTCCATCTCCTGCTTGACCATGTCATATTTACCTTGATTCATGGACCTAATGTTCCAGATTCCTATGCAGCATTGTTCTTTACAGCATTGGACTTAACTTTCACCACCAGACACCTCCACATCTCAGTGTCATTTCTACTTATGCCCAGTGTCTTCATTCTTTCTGGGGCTATTTCTCTGCTCTTCCCCAGTAGCATATTGAATAACTTCTGACCTGAGGGGCTCATCTTCCAGTGTTATATATTTTTGCCTTTTTATACTGTTCATGGGGTTCTCCAGGCAAGAATACTAGAGTGGTTTGCTATTCCCTCTCGTGGACCACACACATAGTGTACAATCCAGTGGTTTATATCTTAGTCTCTTCTTTATCCCTAATCTCAGATTGCCCGATACATGGTAAGTATTAATATTTGCTCAAAAATATTTGTTAAATATATTCATGAATTTGAATGTTTAACTTTGAAATTAACTTTTAAAGTTCTTATGGAGAATTTGTAGGTTTAGTTGGAGTGTTCATTGCATGTTTGCCTGTCAGTATTTAACAGTTAACAGGTAGTGCTTATTTAGAAGTTATAAAATGCCCTAACCCTTCTATTTGTTGTCAGTAATCTTGTGAGGTAGATGATGGTCTTTTTCTCTTTTACAAGCGAACCATGTGGAGTTTAGATAAAGCAAATGATTTGCTGCAAGGACATATAGATTTATACGTGACGAGATTCCAGACTGGAACCATTAGCTTTTAGTATCTCTTGGATTCTTATATTAACTTATACCCATAGTTATACTTATATCATATACCCATATGTTCACTAACTAAAGGATAGTTGCAAAGTTAAAGTCTATATAATTATCATTAAGATACACATATAAATAAGTGAGTACTTTGGACTATTTCACATGTGCTGAAAATAATAGTTGTCTTTGATAATGAGCGTGAATTTTCATAAATTTAGGTTGTGTTCATTTAAATTTGAATTACATAAAAGAAAACAGAGTGGACCTATTTCTAAATTAATTCTGAAAAGCAGAAATAGAATTACATGGCAGTTAATGAAGGAGCACACAGTGGTCTTTGAATTACCCAAATTAGTTATTTTCTTGCTTGTTCTACAAATACTTGAGTTCAGCTCATTAAATTTTCTATTATTTCTTTAAAGCTAATGCAATCAGCAATAATACAAGGAGTGAAAAAAGATGAAAACCAAGTAGAGCAGGATGTTTTGTTGAGAGTGTGTGCATGTGAAATGAGGGTGAGAGATCTGGGAAGAGCCATGATAATATGAAAAGATAAAGCTTACTGGTATTTTTTATTTGGACTGATAGAATCTCTGAGAACTGGAAAACTAGAGATATTCATTATATAGGATCATCTTTTTTGAAAGAATATGTCAATCTTATCTTTTTTTTTCCTTATTTTTTTTATTAGTTGGAGGCTAATTACTAATCTTATCTTAATGAGTAAGACAGTATGCAAAAATATGCATGCTTGTAGGAAAAGGGAATATTTGTATATATCTCTTTCTGTGCAATTGCTTTTATATGCATATAGGGACATATAGGAAGCTGGCATATCAGTGTAGGGAGGAAGATTTTACACCATGCTTTCCTAACTTTGATTTTTTTAACCATTTGAATGTTTTATTTATTATAAATATAATTTGAATGAAAAATAATTATCTTAAAACAAGTTAATTTTCTACATGATGAGAGAGAACTGTAATCAAATTAAATTTCTGATTTTGTGATTTTCAGTTGAATCTTCTCTGAGAGTTTTCTGTTTTGAGTTGGTTGTTAGCAGTTTTGATATCAGCCATTGTGGTCCTCTAAATCTATTGTACTGTACTTGATAATAATGAAGATGTTTAAAATTTGTCCTTTATCTTTACCTTTTCTTAACAGCTGTTATTTTATTCAGTTCTGCCTGTGAACTGAATCCTTTATTTATCTTCATGTTAAGAATATGTTTAGTTCCTTTAATTGCATGAAGCCTATCATTTTATATGTTTCATAATAAAATTATTCATTTTATTTTATATCAGAAATGAAGTTATTGGATTGTTTTAGCTTTATTGAGATATAATTGATAAAATTGCACATATTTAATATATGCATTTTGATTAGTTTGGGCTTTTGCAAACACCCATGAGACTACCACCATAATTATGGTAGTAAATATATTCATTTCCCCAAACTTCTGTTTTCTTTTTTGTTGTTGTTGTTGTTGTTTGGTAAGCACACTTAGTATGAAATATGTCTTAACACATTTTAATAAATACCAAATAGCTAACTTTAGGTATATGGTGTACAGTAGATCTCTAGAGCTTATCTTGTGTAAAGAAACTTTATATCCATTGGGAAATAGTTTCTCATTTCTTTTACTGCCAGCCCTTGGCAACCACCATTCTATTTTCTGCTTCTATGACACTGACTATGTCAGATACCTTATGTAAGTGGAATCATGTAGCATTTTCCTGGGATCAGTATTTTCCTTTTGTGACTGCCTTATTTCATTTAGCGTAATATCCTCTAGGCTTATGCATATTGTTGCAAATGTCAGGAATTCTTTCATTGTTAAGGCTGAATAATATTCCCGTGTATGTGTGTACCATGTTTTCCATTTATTTGTTGATTGATATTTGGATTGCTTCCATGTCTTGGCTATTATATGCGGCAGTGAACATGGTATAAATATATCTTCAAGATCCTGATTTCATTTCTTTAGGATATATACCCAGAAGTGCAATTGCTGGATCATATGCTAGTTTTGTTAATATTTTAAGGAACCTCCATACTGTTTTCCAGTGTGGCCACACTATTCTACATCCCCACCAACACAATATAAGGGTTATCTTTTCTCCAGACTCTGGCCAACACTTGCTAGCTCTTGGTTTTTTAAAGTAGCCCTCCTCACAGATATGAATTGGTATGTCATTGTGATTTTGATCTCCATTTCCCTGTTGGTTAGTGATGCTGAACATCATTAGTGATGATGAGTGATGTATATGCCTAGTAGCCATGTGTATGCCTTCTTCTTTGGCAAGTCCTTTGCTTGCTTTAAATTAGCTTATCATTATCATCATTATTATTATTTTGCTATTTTGTTGGGGGTTCTTAAATATCTTTTAATACTAACTTCTTATCAGATAGATGGTTTTCAGATAGAATACCTTTCACTCTGCAGATTATTTCCTTTACTATGCAAAATATTTTTAGTAATATAGTCCCTCCCACTTGACAATATTTTGTATTTGTTGCCTGTGCCCCTGGTGTCAAATCCAAGAAATAGTGGCCAAGACAAATGTCAGGAAGTATTCTCCTATGTTTTCTCCTTGGAGTTTCATAGTTTCAGATCTTAAAGTTTTAATTTTGAAGGTTTCCTTTTTGTATATTGTATAAGATAGAGATCCAATTTCATTCCTTTGTATGTGGAAATCAAGTATTTCCAACATCATTTATTGAAGAATCTATCCTTTGCCATTTAATGTTCTTAGCACTCTTGTCAAAGAGTAGTTGAATGGATGTATGTTGATTTATTTCTGTAGTGTCTGTTCTGTTCCATTGGTCTGTGTGTCTGTTTTAATGCCAGTGTCATACTGCTTTAGTACTTTAGCCCTGTAATATATTTTGAAACCAGGAAGTGTGATATTGCCAGCTTTGTGCTTCTTTCCTGAGATTGCTTTGGTTACTTGTGGGTTTTGTGGTTACATCTGAATTTTAGGATTGTTTTTCTTTTCATGTAAAAAATGCCTTTCGGATTTTGGTTCAGTTCAGTTCAGTTGGTCAGTCGTGTCCGACTCTTTGTGACCCCATGAACTGCAGCACGCCAGGCCTCCCTGTCCATCACCAACTGCCAGAGTCTACCCAAACACATGTCCATTGAGTCGGTGATGCCATCCAACCATCTCATCCTCTGTTGTCCCCTTCTCCTCCTGCCCTCAATCTTTCCCAGCATCAGGGTCTTTTCCAATGAGTCAGTTCTTCACATCAGGTGCCAAAGTGTTGGAGGTTCAGCTTCAACATCAGTCCTTCTAATGAATATCCAGGACTGATCTCCTTTAGGATGGACTGGTTGGATCTCCTTGCAGTCCAAGGGACTCTCAAGAGTCTTCTCCAACACCACAGTTCTAAAGCATCAATTCTTCGGTACTCAGCTTTCTTTATGGTCCAAGTCTCACATCCATAAATGACCACTGGAAAAACCATAGCCTTGACCAGACGGACCCCTGTTGACAAAGTAATGTCTCTGCTTTTTAATAAGCTGTCTAGGTTGGTCATAGCCTTCCTTCCAAGGAGTGATTGTCTTTTAATTTCTTGGCTGCAATCACCATCTGCAGTGATTTTGGAGCCCCCCAAAATAAAGTCAGCCATTGATTCCACATCTGTTTGCCATGAAGTGATGGGACCAGATGCCATGATAGGAATTGTATTTAATCTGTACATTGCTTTGGGTAGGATGGACATTTTAACAATGTTAAGTTTTCCCATCCATAATCACATACTTTGTTTTCATTTACTTGTGTCTTTTGAAATTTCTTTCAGCAAGATTTTGTATTTTTTACTGTATTAGTTAGTTACCTTTTTGTAAGTTTATTTCTAGATATTTTGTTCTTTTTTGATACTATTGTAAATGGAATTGTTTTCTTAATTTCCTTTTCAGATAGTTTATTGTTAGTGGTTAGAAATGCAACTGAATTTTATTTGTTGATTTTGTTTGCTGCAACTTGACTGAACTCATTGTTTCTAACAAGTGTGTGTGTGTATATTCTTTAGAGTTTTTCATGTATAACTTGATATTATGTACACACAATGACCTGCCTCTTGAGAAACCTATATGCAGGTTAGGAAACAACAGTTAGAACTGGATATGGAACAACAGACTGGTTCCAAATAGCAAAAGGAGTATGTCAAGGCTGTATATTGTCACCCTGCTTATTTAACTTATATGCAGAGTACATCATGAGAAACGCTGGGCTGGAAGAAGCACAAGCTGGAATCAAGATTGCCGGAAGAAATATAAATAACCTCAGATATGCAGATGACACCACCCTTTCAGCAGAAAGTGAAGATGAGCTAAAAAGCCTCTTGATGAAAGTGAAAGAGGAGAGTGAAAAAGTTGGCTTAAAGCTCAACATTCAGAAAACTAAGATCATGGCATCTGGTCCCATCACTTCATGGGAAATAGATGGGGAAACAGTGGATACAGTGTCAGACTTTATTTTTTGGGGCTCCAGAATCATTGCAGATGGTGATTGCATCCATGAAATTAAAAGACAATTACTCCTTGAAAGGAAAGTTATGACCAACCTAGATAGCATGTTAAAAAGCAGAGACATTACTTTGCCAACAAAGGTCCGTCTAGTCAAGGCTATGGTTTTTCCAGTGGTCATGTATGGATGTGAGAGTTGGACTGTGAAGAAAGCTGAGCACCAAAGAATTGATGGTTTTGAACTGTGGTGTTGGAGAAGACTCTTGAGAGTCCCTTGGACTGCAAGGAGATCCAACCAGTTCATCCCAAAGGAGATCAGCCCTTGGTGTTCATTGAAAGGACTGATGCTGAAGCTGAAACTCCAATACTTTGGCCACCTCATGGGAAGAGTTGACTCATTGGAAAAGACCCTGATGCTGGGAGGGATTGGGGGCAGGAGGAGAAGGGGATGACAGAGGATGGGATGGCTGGATGGCATCACCGACTCGCTGGACATGAGTTTGAGTAATCTCCGGGAGTTGGTGATGGACAGGGAGGCCTGGCGTGCTGCAATTCATGGGGTCGCAAAGAGTCAGACACGACTGGGCAACTGAACTGAACTGAGTGTCATATTTCATTTCCAATTTGAATGTCTTTTATTTCTTTTTCTTGCCTAATTGCTGTGGGTAGGATTTCCACTACTCTATTTAATAGAGTGGTGAGACTAGATATCCTGTCTTGTTCCTCATCTTAGAGATAAAGCTCTCAGTTTTTCACTACAGAGTATGACAAACCTGTTGACTTTCACATATGGGTTTTATTATGTTTAGATATATTCCTTCTAAATCTAATTAGTTGAGTGTTTTTATCATGAAAACATGTTAAATTTTGTAAGTACTTTTTCTGTATCTATTGAGATGATCTGTGATTTTTATCTTTTCAGTCTATGGATAGTATTAATTGATTTGGGTATGTTGAATCATGCTTGCATCCTAGCGGTACAGCTGACTAAATTATAACATGATCCTTTTATTTTGGGGCAAATTCAGTTTGCTAGAATTTTATTGAAAATTTTTGCATTTCTATTTTTGGATATCATTTTCTTTCTATTTATTTTGGCTTCCACTATCCTTGTACAGTCCTTTACCACATTTGGTTGGGAATATTTCACTATGTTACTTCTCTGTCTTTTATCTTTCACTAATTAGATTATTTTGCATGCTCCTCTTATAAAAATTTTTTCCATACTAAAGACATAGCTGGAGAAGAAGGAATTGAGAGGGGAAAGAAACATTAGTTAGAGATAAGTTTTGTGGAAATTCTAAGGTGAAAGGAGGAGAGATTGCAGTTAAATGCGATATGACACTCTTCTAAGAGACTGACAAAAAGACCTTTTAGGAAATTTTGCTGTGTGCAGGTAGTATGATGTGTAATTCCTTCATTCACATATTTTAGATTTAAAGTTATTTTGCTTATATTTTGTCATATATGTGAACTTTTTCTCATATATGTGGGAAATATATAAAATATGTTAATATAAAGTAAAATATAGTAGCATTGTATGTGTTGTATAATAAATATGCAAATATATAATATACATATATGATATCTAAGAATACATATATATCCATTATATATAATATACATAATTACATATATTTTGGGTCTCTATCAAGATTATAAAGTTCATGGAATCAAAAACCATCACTTTGTATCTGACATATAACCCCGAATATTGCTAACGTAAGTTTTTATTATTTACTCTTCTAATCTTTGTATTAAAGAGTGTATCTTTCCATATGTTTGTGTCATCTTCCATTTCTTTTATCAGTTTCTTAGAGTTTTCCAAGTGCAGGTCTTTTACCTCCTTAGGTAGGATTATTCCTAGGCATTTTATTCATTTGATGCAATTTTAAATAAGATGGTTTCCTTAATTTCTGTTAGTTTATAGAATTGCAACAGATTATTGTATGTTAATTTTATATCCTGCAACTTTACTAAATTCATTGATGACCTCTAGTGGTTTTTGGTGGCATCTTTTAAGACTTTCTCAATAGAGTATCATGCCATCTGCAAACAGTGACAGTTTGACTTTTTTCTTTCCTGTTTGAATTTCTTTTCTTTCATTTGCCTGATTGTTGTGGCTAAGACTTCCATACTGTGTTGATTAAAAGTGGCAAGAGTAGTCATCCTTGTACCTGATCTTAGAGGAAATGCTTCAGCTTTTCACTGTTGACTATGATGTTAGCTGTGGGCTTGTCATATATGGCCTTTATTATGTTGAGGTATGTCCTCTCTGTGTCCACTTTCTCGAGTTTTTAATTATAAGTGTATGTGGATTTTATTAAATGCCTTTTTTTGCATCTGTTGAGCTGATCATCTGATATTTTTTCCCTTCAACCTGTTGATTTCATGCGTCACATTGATTTGTGGGACTGAACCTGCTTTGCCTCTTTGGGGTAAATCCCACTCTATCATGATGTGCCATCCTTCTTATGTGTTACTGGAGTTGGGTTTGCCTATACTTGGTTGAGGATTTTTGCGCCTGTATTCTTCAGTGATGTTGGCCTATAATTTTTTTTCTGTGATATCTTTTTCTAGTTTTGGTATCAGGGTGCTGCTAGTCTTTACATTTGGAAGCATTTCTTCTTTTGCAACTTTTTTGAAATACTTTGAGAAGTATAGGTATTAACTCTTCTGTAAATGTTTGGTGGAAGTCACCTGTGAAACCATCTGGTCCTGAACTTTTGTTTTTTGAGAGTTTTAAATTACTGATTCAGTTTCAATAATGTTAAGTGCTCTGATCATATTTTTCATTTCTCCCTGGTTTAATCTATACAGTCCATTAAATTCTCCAAGCCAGAATGCTGGAGTGGGTAACTCTTCCCTTCTCTAGGAGAGCTTCCCAACCCAGGGATCGAACCCAGGTCTCCTGCCCTTCAGGCAGATTCTTTACTATCTGAGCCACCAGGAAACCTGGTTTAATCTTGGGAGATTATATATTTCTAGGAATTTGTCCATTTATTCTAGTTTGTCCATTTTATTGTCATATACTTGTTTATAGTCTTTTATGATCCATTGTATTTTTATGGTGTTGGTTGTAACTTCTTTTTCATTTCTCATTTTATTGATTTGGTCTCCCTTTTTTTCTTGATGAGTCTGACTAATGATTTATCAATTTTGTTTATCTTTTCAAAGATCTGGATCTTAGGTTCATTCCCCTTTTCTACTGTTTCCTAGTCTCTATTTATTTCTGCTCTGATCTGTTTGAAATCTTTTTTTCCACTAGCTTTGGATTTTGTTTGTTCTCCTTTTTCTAGTTCCTGTATGTGTAAATTTAGGTTCTTTATTTGAGACTTTTCTTTTTTTCCTGAGGTAAGGTAAGCTTTGTAATTGCTATAAACTTCTCTCTTAAAACTACTTTTGCTGCATCATATAGATTTTGGGTTTTGTGTCTTCATTTGTATTCAGATATTTCTTGATTTTTCTCTTTGATTTCTTCAGTGATCCATTGATTGATTAGTCACATATGTTTTAGTATCCATATATGTGTTTTCTAGGCTTTTTGTTGTTGTTAATTTCTAATCTCATAACGTTGTTGAAACCGATACTTGATAGGATTGAAATTTTCTTAAATTTGCCTAGCTGTGATCTATCCTGGAGAAAGTTCCATGTGCACTTAAAAGCAATATTCTCCTGCTTTTGAGTGAGATGTTTATATTATATGTGTGTGTGTGTGTGTGTGTGTGTGTCTGTGTGTATGTTTGAACTCCATCTAGTCTAATGTGTCATTTAAGGCCAGTGTTTTGTTTTGTTTTCTTTTGTTCATTTATTTTCTGGGTGATCTTTGCGTTGATCTCAGTGGGATGTCAAAGTTCCCTGCTATTATTGTATTACTTTCAGTTTTTCTTTTTATGTTTGTTAATATTTGCTTTATATATATAGGCACTCCTATCTTGGGTGCGTGTGTTAACATCTTTTTCTTGGATTGGTCCCTTGATCATTATGTAATGTCTATCCCAGTGCAGAGTCTGACCTGCTGGTGTGTGCATTGCATCTTTAGGCTGCAGGGCTGTGATTTTTTGTGGCTGGTATCTACCCTTTGATGTGTCAGGCTGGTACCAGTGCTAGAGCAGGCTTGCCGGAGGACGGAGCTGGGACCCATCATATTCTGAGGCTAGTACCTGCCCACTGGTAGATGAAACTAGGTCCTGGAGTTTTATTGGAGAGTCCTGTGGGTCCTGATTCTAGTGTTTGTGCACTTGTTTGTGGGAATAGTCTCTGGGCTCTCTGGTGGGTAGGACTGTGTCCAGGGGAAGCTGAAGGCTCAGAGGACCTTAAGGCAGCCTGTCTGCTGGTGGACACGACTGTGTTATTGCCTATTTAACTGCTTGGCCTGAAGTGTCTTAGTGATGCTTCCTATAACTTATTGAGCCAGAGCACGTCTGGGTCCTGCTAGAGGGAGGATTTCAAAATGGTTCTTGCTAGCAGTAGTGTCTATGTGGTGGAATCAGCTACCAATAATGGTTGCTGCCAGTGTCTGGGTCCCTGGGGTGGGCTACAGTTGCCTCCTACCTCTCAAGGAGACTCTTCATGATAAATAAGTAGATCTGAACTGGGCTTTTCCCAAATTAGTGCTTCTGCCCTGGATCCCAGAGCTTATTAGATTTTGAGTGTACCCTTAAGAGTGAAGTCTCTGTTCACCCCAGCCTTTTGGGACTTTTGAAAATAATCCCTACTGGCCTTCAGTGCCAAATGCTTTGGGAGCCTCTTCTTCCTGGTACAAGACCCGCAGCCTGGAAAGCCCAACATGGGACTTGGACCCCTCACTCCATTGGGAGAATCTCTGCATTTGTAATTGTTCTTCTGTTTGTAGGTCACTTACGGGAATTGACTGTATTGTGACTCTGCCCTCCTCCATGTCTCCCTGTGGTTCCTTCTTTATATCTTTGTTTTCAGTCTTTTCTAGTAGGTTCTGGTCTTTTAAACCAATGGTGGTTGGTTTTAGTTGTAATTTTGCTGTGCCTATTAGAGGAGGTGAGCTCAGGGTCTTTTTACTCTGCCATATTTGCCAACATTAGAAATGAATTATATATGAGCATTTGAAGTAGAAGTTTATTAGAATTCTTTACTTTAGCTGAGTTTTAGTTTTAACAAGGAATATGTGTAACTAAATAGATCTGATCTAATAGCAGATAAATTTTGAATTTTTATTTTTTAACCTATCATAAAGTAATGAAAAGATTTCTAATAACAAAAATAGTTTAGAGGAGAAACTTTATATTACTGGAATGCTCTCAGTTGACAACATCCATTTTTCCTTTCCAATTAGAATAGCTGGACATGGCAGAGCTGCTGCTGCAGGTTTATTTTTGAAATTGTAACAGATGGTTACCATTATTCTTCCTTAAAACAGTAAATGAAGGGACCAGACATTAGAAAGTGAATTTATTCAGTGATTTACTCACATGTTTTTGTTTCATGAATAGTGACAATATGAGACTTTAGCTTAATGGGGGAAATCAATTGACATTATAAAAGTATATCTGTTATCTTACATAAATGTTTTAGTCAGATACTTAAACACCATGCTTTTAAAATAGTTTTTGAAAGAATCTTTATAACTTCAGAGAAATCATATGGTTTAAACTGTAGAAATGTATTTTTTCTTTGTTGTTTTCTATGTTAAATTTTCTTTTTCCCACTCAGTGTGGTTTTCCCTTTTATTGCCTATTTTTTTCCCTTTATCACCTTGGAGAATTTTAGCTTTGTGTCAGTTTTTCTAGCTTTTGAGTAGTTCATTGTATCAGTCAAAATTCAACCAGGAAAAAAAGCAGGAAGTGATTTACTGGGATTAGCAGTTTAAAGACGTGTTGAAAGAGTAGAATAAAAGGCAAGTAAGATCTTTGCTAGACCTTGGTTTTACTGCTAACATTTAAGGAGTCCGGAAGGTGAAACAAGTTCAGGAATTGTATATGGGTGATTGTGGTTGCCTCCATTTCCAAACGTGTAATGTGTACAAAAACACCTAGAAAGAAATGTTACTAAGTTAGCAAAAAATTTGACACTATGGTAAAATATAGAAGGGGGATATGCTTAATTTTTGAGAGGAAAGTTAGCTCTATAAATGCTGTTAATGGCCTCGGGTGGCTTTTTTTTTTTTTTTTTTTTTTTTTAATGCATCATAGTCCATGTGGCTCTCTCTCACCTTTTTCTTAATGAGTCTATATATTGTATCTCTCTTGGAAATCACCAAATTCTTACTACCTCATGTCACTGAATCCGAGTCTTATTGTGCAGTGTTTTTCTTTTTTTTAATCCATGATGTACTGAAGGAAAACCAAATAGGCCACATTTAGAGGATGGAATTATTGAATGTACATGAGAAAGAAAACTTTTTTTCTCTAGGAAACGAGTACTAGGAAAAGTAAAAAGTAAAGGAGATTATATTCAGATTCTTATATTACATTCCAGATTACCGTCTGTTGGTCACTTTTAAGTTCTCCACTGGAGGATGAGAAGAAATGATAATAGTTTCATAGAAAGTGAAAAGGGAAAATACTCAAAATTTCAAAAAAATCACTAATTTGGAAGGCTGTGTAACTTGTCTGTTACAGTGTGTCAGTGATACATATACCTTTTCATAGAAATCCTACAGTTCCCCTTTTAGGTACTTCCCATCTTTGTCACTCTAACCTCATACAAGGTTCTCTGTGGGAGAAAAGATTTATTTCATTCTACTGCGGCATCCCTGATGATTCTAAGTATTCAAGTGCTATAATTATAAATGCTTGAACAATGTTTATGTGCATGATTATGACCAGCAATTCATTAACTATGACAGTGAGTGAAGAGAGAAGAAGAAAAGGGTTGTATCTTTTTTGAGTGAAATTTTGAACATAAGCCAATATTCAGAAAATCATTAGAACTCCAAAGTGAGAATTCTTAAACCTAATACATTTTTTCTTTTAATCTTCTAGAGATCAAACAGTTTAATCTTTCTCTGGGAAGTCAACACCCATTTGTTTACCCATAAAAAATCTCAAGCTTTTTTTCCCTGAAGAAGTAAGACTTGCTCCAAAGATAGAGAAATATTCACATTGGACTATTACATGAAAAATAAATAAAACTTAAATCATTGAAATTTGGGGTTGATTTGTTATAGAATCTGGCTTCCCTGGTAGCTCAGATGGTAAAGCGTCTGCCTACAATGCGGGAGACCCGGGTTCGATCCCTGGGTGGGGAAGATCCCCTGGAGAAGGAAATGGCAACCCACTCCAGTATTCTTGCCTGGAAAATCCCATGGACTCAGGATCCTGGTAGGCTGCAGTCCATGGGGTTGCAAAGAGTTGGACACAATTGAGCGACTTCACTATTGTATAGAATCTAGTGTTACTCTAGCTCTGTGTTGTCCAGATAGGGTAGCCATTAGCTACATGTGGTTATTTAAATATATTAATATAAAATATTTTGGTTTCTCAGTCATATGCATTCATATCAAGTACTCAGCAGTCACATATAGTTAGTGGCTATAGTATCTGACTGTACAGATAGACTGTTTCCATCTTCACAGAAAGTTCTATTGCACAGAGCCACTCTAATGCACTCTTATAAGCACCTGAGTTTGTGGTTCCTGATTTAGGACCTGAAACAAAGAGAAGCATAATATTCTTGTCAATTATAAATGATTATACATGATTATTCAGTAGGGATTAAAACACTGTTAACATTTGTATGACAGTCATAAGTTAAGAAATACTTTCATATGTTATCTAATTTGATCTCCTAAACCAACTTTTTGAAGTTGGTAAGCACAGATTTCACCCTTCATCCTTAAGAGCATTTTCCATCAACAGATCTTTCTTATTGTGAGGGTGAAGCTTAATATAAAAAACACACAGCACAGAAATAGCAATAAGTACCTCTTTTTTAATTCTTCATCTTGTGGCTTCATCTTCCCTTAAGACCTTGGAGATTGTTGCTCCCACATAGTAATGGAGAGAAAATTCTAGAAAAGTTCCAGCCTGGAAGTCAAAAAAGATCACTGCTTACATTCAGTTATTGAAAACTTGTCATGTGGTCACATCTGGATCCGAGGAACTAAAAAATGTAGTCTCTGGCTGGGCAACCACTATGCAGCAATATATTTGATGGTATGGTAAGAGGAACACACATTTTTGATGTTTGATTTTGCCACAAAAGACTAGGCAAGTAATACACAAGAGTGAAGTGGGCCAGATGTCAGTGCATATGCATTCACTCTGTATATGTGTGGGGAGTGGGCAGAGCTGTGGCATGCCGTGTACATGGACAAGTTGCTATTCATTATCAGCTAGTGTTGTCCTGTCTAAGGTGCCAGATCTTTTAGTTGTAGGGTTTTCAATGAAAATCTGAAACTCCTGTTTTAATATCCCTGGTTTTGAAAGATTATAAATTAAATAGCTGTAACCATTCATGTATACGTTTTTCTATAAAACAAGTATCATGTTTAACTTTTAAGAAATTGTAAAATTGTTTTCCTAAGCTGCTATACCACCTTACATTCCCACCAACAATATATGAGAGTTCTAATTGCTCTGTATCTGACATTTGCTCATCAGTATCTTTTATTTTAGCCATTCTGAGAGGTATGTAGTGGTATCTCTTAACGGTTTTCATTTCCCTCTCATATTGGCTAATGATTTTGAACATTTTTTCCTTTACTTATTTGCCATATGTATATCAACTTGGGTCAAGTTTTCATTCAAATCTTTTACTTATTTTTGATCGAGTTGTTTGCTTTCTTCCTGTTGAATATTGAGAGTTCTTTATATATTCTTATATAAAGATATATATAAAGCTTATATATAGATATAAAGATATATATAAGCCCTTTGTTGGATTTGTGAGTTGCCAACATGTTTTCTCAGTCTGTAGCTTGTCTTTTCATTTTCTTAACAGTGTGTTCCATAGAGCAAAAATTCTCAATTTTGATAAACTCTTTGCCATACTCAGTCACTAAGATTTTTTCCCTGTATTTTCTTATAAAATTTTATAATTTTGCATTTAATTTTTTTAATAAGGTGTGAAGTTTAAGTCAAATTTCATTGACTTGCATATGGATATTCAGTTGTTCTAACACTATTTGTGGAAAAGAAAATAGAATTTTGTAGGCTGCCAGGAAGGAAGATATTTCTTAACTTCTGTATTTTCACTCGGAAACTTCCTATAAGGCTTTCTCATTTCCATTGTTATAGCAAGTTCACTTGCTATAATGTGTTGAAAATTGCCTAATTTTAATCAAAATCATGTATGTTTACTAATGCTTATCATAGTGATTTCTAGCTACACTATTCCTTCCCCAAACCATTAGATTATGATTTAAGCCTATAACCGAATGCCTGGAGTTCAGGGTGGTATTGTTTACTTGCTCAATCGTGTCTGACTCTTTGTGACCCCATGGACTGTAGCCTGCCAGGCTCCTCTGTCCATGGGATTTCCCAAACAAGAATACTGCAGTGCGTTGCCATTTCCTTCTCCAGGGGAGCTTCTTGACCCAGGGATTGAACCAGGGTCTCCTGCATTGGCTGACGGATTCTATACCACTGAGTCACCCAAAAAGGTTTTATCTGCTAGCAAACATTTCCAAAAGGCAATCAAAAAGAATTTAGAAGCAAATGTTTTAATGCTTGAAATGTGTAAACTGTACAGTTATTTCGGACATTATGTACAGAACTGTTCTAACACATTCAAAAATCCTTCAAAATCATTGAAAAATCAGGAAACCAACAAATAATTATTGAGCATTCATTTTCTAGGAATTAGGTTCGGCAGAAGATAGAAAGACAATATATAGTTTTAATGTCCTCAGAAATTCTACACTCAAGTTGACATGGAGTAAAATCTAGACCTGCAAACTCAAATATCTTCAGTTTCCGGAAAAGTATTGTAAACATTTTGAGTTCCAGATATAAGAAAATAGGGAGAGTTAGGAACTTTGTTAGCCTAGAGAGTTCATTAATGATAAAAGGCATTCACACAAACAGCAATACGTACAGATGTCCAAAGAAATCACCTTAAAAGATTGACCTCAGTCTAGGCTGTAAGTTTGCAACCCAGCCTCTGACTGTGAGGATCTGCCTTTAGGTGTCTGGAAGGACTATGAATTTGAAAGGATTGCCCTTACAAACAGTTACGTGCATATGTACATACACTTGGCTTTCTTTAGTTAAAAAGCAGATTTTTCAAATTTCTCATTGGCTTTATATGTAAGTAGGGTGTTTATGTGTGTGAATGTGTGTACACGTTCTTACGTATTTACTGTGGTGAATATCGTAGTCCTTTTATTCTCTCCTACATTTTCTGATTGATCATTATTGGTATTTTAGTTTTGCTTTTTAACCTTTCAACTCTTACTTATTCTACTAAGCTCTTATGTTGAATTTAACTATAGCTGAAAATTGTATGCTTTCCTGACTTTTTAGTGAGAATGTTTCTGACGTCTCACCTTTTAGTATAATGTTACTTTTGATTTATTGTATTAATATATCCCCTTCGGAAATTTCCTTCTATTCCTACTTTACTTGAATCTTTAGATTTTGCTTATTTAAATCAGGAGTCGATATAGAATTTTATCAAGTACTTTTCCAGTATCTGTTGAGATGGTTTTATGTTTTTTAATTTGCATTGAACCCTACTCCAGAGGTGAACCTGACGGACAAGTTAATAGACCTTCATCTGTATCAGAATCCATGATAAATATGTTGTAGATACTTCTAAGAAAATATTTTGTCATTTTCTATTTGACTACTCTATTCCTCTAGTGCAGAGTTTCTCAGTCTCAGCTTTATTGTCATTTTGGGCTAGCTAATTGTCATGGGAGGCTCTCTTGTGCATGATAGGCTGTTAAGCAACACCTCTGGTCTCTCCCTGCTGGATGCCAGTACTACCATCTAAGCTATAACTAATGAAAACTTATCTAGACATTGCAAAGTGTCCCCAGGGAGCAAAATCACTGCCAGTTGAGAGCCATTCTGGTGGTTTTGGCAGATTTTTTTTTTCAACAGAGAATAAGAATGTAGATAAGGCAATTAAAATTATAATCTTGTTGAAAGTACCTTTGGGATTTTTTTTTTCTTTTAGCATTTTACTGAATTTTACAAATGCATGTTGCTGGAATATAAAAAATGTTATAAAGATATGCTTCTTCAGTGCTATAAATTTATAACTTCAGTAGCTTATAATGTCTGAGGTAAGTTGTCAGAAAGTTGAATTAGCTTTGGCAGGATGCCTGGATGAACCACTTAGCAGGGAGCAGGGAAAACACAGAAATAAAAAAAGAAAATGAACAAGTTCTATCCTTAATTGTTTATCTTTCTCAATGCAAAATATCTCCATAGTATTTATTCAATTTATATATAAAATTAGCATACAAGAATGCTAAATACTAAATGTAGTACCTTTTTTTAAAAAAATTAGGATTGTTCCTACTAAGAAGTTTATAATGCATTTAAAAATAACACACATACTGGGAACATTAACAAAAATGATATATATGATTACATGACAAATGAATTGGGATTACTATTGAATATTAAAAGTCTGTAGAGGAAGGAGATCATCTTTCTTGGAATGGTGTTTTTCCAAGTTTTCACTAGGAGCATTTTGCTTTTACTCTGCTCTTTCTCTAAAGATCAGACTGTCTTTGTACTATTAGTCTCCTCATTCAAGTTATGACCGGAGTTTAGAGCTCATTTCATGGACCTGAAGTTGGGGTATTCTCCAGCTACATGTTCTTCTATCTACAAGTTTCCAGTCAATAATATGGGTTAATACAGTACTACAAATTCTATTAATCTCTCTGCAGTTAACTTGCAAGTGAAATGAACTATTTTATTGTTGAAAATCATGATTAATAGATAGACCTTTCTTCCTGGTAGTCCTGTTGTTTTTTAATAGTGTTACTTGAGAAGGAAGAACAGATATGTTAGAGGTAAGAAGAACAGAAAAGTTTGAAAGATAATTGCTGGTTAATGTGAAAAATAAAAACAGTGAAAAGAACAGCTGCAGCTCAGCTTGACTGAATCTTCCACCCGTACTCCTGGAAAACATTCAAAAAGAAATTGGATTTTTCCTCCATATATACAACGTTTTTTGTTTGTATTGTTTTTCTTTTTTAAAATACTTAATTCTTATTTTTCATTGAAGTAATACATTCACATGTTTTAAAAAATCAAACAATGCTAAAATAACTTATAACAACAATGAAAACCAGCTACCTGCTTTTATCCTGCTGTTTCCAGAAGCAGCCAGTTTCTTGCAGTTGTTTCTTCTGATATTTGCATGCATATTTCATACAGTGCCCTTTGCTGTATCTATTGTAGACATTATATGTTTGTTTTCTCTGGCTACCATAATAGATGATTATAAATGGCTTAAAACAGCACATATTTGTTATCTTACAATTCTATAATTTAGAAATCCCATACAGGATCTCGACTGCACAACAATAATACAGGATCTCACTTAGGCTGAGATCAAGATGTGGGCAGAACTACATTCCTTTCTGGAGACTGAAGGGGAGAATTCTTTTCCTTGCTTTTTCCAGCTTTTGGTGGCCACCCTCTTACCAGGGCTCATCATCCCTTCCAGTTGAAAAGCAAGCAACATCAGGAATCCTAATCTTCACATTACCATCTCTCGTCTACTTTTAAGGTACCCTTGTAGTTTTACATTGAGAATCAACAAGATAATCCAGAATACATTCCCTATTTTAAAGTCAGCTGATTAGCTTTATCCCATCTGCAGGTTTAATTTGACTCTGCCAGATAGCCTGGGCTTCCCTGATGGCTCCGTGATAAAGAATCTGCCTGCCAGTGCAGGAGAATCAGGTTCAGTTCCTCAGTCGGGAAGTTCCCCTGGAGAAGGAAATGGCAACCCCACTCTAGTATTCTTGCCTGGAGAATTCCTTGGACAGAGGAACCTGGTGGGCTACAGTCCATGTAGTCACAAAGAGTCGGACATGACTTAGTGACTAAATAACAACAACAACCATACAGCCTAACATATTCACAGGGGCGTTATTCTGCCTACTATACCTTCCCAGTATGATCTGTTGCTGTTCAGTCACTAAGTTGTGTCCGACTCTGCAACCCCATGGACTGCAGCTCGCTAGGCTCTCAGTCCTCCACTGTCTTCCTGAGTTGGCTCAAATTCGTATCCATTGAGTCATAATGTTATCCAACCATCTCATCCTCTATCACCCTCTTCTTCTCCTGCCCTCAATCTTTCCGAGTATCAGGGTCCTTTTCAGTGAGTTGGCTCTTATCATCAGGTGGCCAAAGTATTGAAGCTTCAGCTTCAGCATCAGTCCTTCCGGTGAATATTCAAGGTTGATTTCCTTTAGGATTGAATGGTTTGATCACCTTAGAGTCCAGGTGACACTCAAGTGTCTTCTTCAGCACTGTAATTCAAAAGCATCAATTTGACGCTCAGCCTTCTTTATGGTCCAGACCTTGGCTAGTATTTTTCAATTCCTCCTACAGCTCAGTGAAATCCTTCTCAGTACTCTTTTCCACTTTTTCAAACTCATCAAATAATTTGACTTCTGGTTTTTACCTGGAGATCTTTGTCCTGTTCCTTCACCATCAGAGTAAGTTTGTTTACCTGTACTGAAGACTGAGAGTCTTCATATATAAGCCATCTGCTAGCTTAAAATTGTCCACCTTCTGTAGTACCTTGTACCTACAATTCCTCAGTATTTGAAGATTTTTATATGAATCACCTTGTTACTGGTATTTCCTTCTGGAGGTGCTTAGGTAATGCCTATGTGCATGCTAAGTCGCTTCAGTCATGTCTGACACTTTGCGACCCAGTGGACTATAGCCTGCCAGGCTTCTCTGTCCATGGGATTCTCCAGGCAAGAATACTGGAGTGGGTTGCCATGCCCTCTCCAGGGGATCTTCCTGACTGGGGTGTCAAACCTGTGTCTCTTTTTTATATCTTCTACATTGGCAAGTAGGTTCTTTACCACTAATGCTCCTTGGAAGCCCAGGTAATGCCTAGGGTAACCATACAGTTGATTTTTATCTGAACCTGGGATAACATGGAGTAGGAAAGAAAGATAAAGGAAAGACAAAGAAGGAAAGGAGGCAGGAGAGATAAATTCAGGTTACTTTCAGCCTGGACCAAGTGGTATAGAAATATACAATCTCACTTACTTAAATGCAGTGTTGATAAAATTGGCATTAAATTAGAGAAATTTTTGAATTATAAGTTTTTGCTCATTTTTAGAATAGCTTTGTACTTTGAATATATACAGTTACCTGGAATTAATATCAGACCTTAGTTTAAATTATGACTTTTTCAGAGCTTAACTGGCACCACTCAATCTTGTGTATGCTAACATATCATCCTGGTTTTTCTGTTTTCCTCACAGATCTTATTGGATTGAAATCTTTCTTATTTATTTGTTTGTTTATACCTGTATCCCTGATAGAAGTAAGATCCATAAGGACCAGATTTGTTTTGTTCACTGCCTTCTCTCTCATACGTGGAACATGCCTAGCATATAATACATACTCAATAAGTATGTATTGAATCAATGAACAAAAGTGTTTAGGCATGTTATTCTAGCAAATATATTAACAGAATTTTAGTAGCATTATCAAAAGAATCTTTGTAAATAAGGCTTTAGAAACTCACAGATGTTTCTGTTTTAGATAATTTAAATTCTACTCTCCAGTCTCATTTAATTATGGATTATACACTTTGCATATCAGCAAGAGATTAGTTTATGTTAGTCCTGGGCAAAGTATCATATAATCTATGAGTTATTCGTGTTTACTATAACTGTATTATGTGAAATACGCACAATGAAATTTCACTAGTGTTTATTAAATATAAGATTATAAAACAGATCAAAACTGCAAATAAGGGCAACAGCATTCTTATAAATAAAGGCTTGAACACAGTATACTAAGTACTAATGGTCAGGTCAGATTTTTAAAGATCTTAAAAGATTTTCTAAGTTCTTTCTAAATTTATTTATCTTTTAATTGGTAAGTCATTATAACAAAACTTGTTGTATTCCAGTGATCATCTATATGAGTTGTTTGAATTTAAGAATATATTTAAGTTAATATTCTTAATGATAATTTAATTTTCTAATGTTTACATGAACTGAAGTCTGAAGAACATTCTCTGTCTTTCAGTTTTAGTTCAGTTGCTCAGTTGTGTCCAACTCTTTGTGACTCCATGGACTGCAGTATGCCAGGCTTCCCTGTTCATCACCAACTCCCAGAGCCTACTCAAACTCATATCCATCCTGTCAGTGATGCCATCCAACCATCTCACCCTCTGTTGTCCCCTTCTCCTCCCACCTTCAATCTTTCCCAGCATCAGGGTCTTTTCCAATGAGTCAGCTCTTCTCATCAGGTGGCCAAAGTATTGGAGTTTCAGCTTCAGCATCAGCCCTTCCAATGAATATTCAGGACTGATTTCCTTTAGGATGGACTGGTTGGATCTCCTTGCAGTCCCAGGGACTCTCAAGAGTCTTCCCCAACACCACAGTTCAAAGGCATCAATTCTTCAGCGCTTAGCTTTCTTTATGGTCCAACTCTCACATCCATACATGACTACTGTCTTTAGAATAACATTTATATATGAAAACTTAATTCTAAGATACATATTAACTGACACAGACAAGTATGTGTGCTAAATCACTTCAGCTGTGTTCAACTCTTTGCGACACTATGGACTGTAGCCCACCAGGCTCCTCTATCCATGGGGATTCTCCAGGCAAGAATACTGGAGTGAGTTGCCATACCCTCCTCCAAGGGGTCTTCCTGACACAGGAATCAGTCCCATGTCTCTTAAGTCTCCTGCATTGGCAAATGGTTTCTTTTACCACTAGCACCATCTGGGGGAAAAGGTCTGGGCATTGAAATGACATAGGTATAGGTAAATGACACTTTTCTCCTTGTTAGCCATCTATAGTGTTAGTTGCTTAGTCGTGCCTGACTCTTTGCAACCCCATGGACTGCAGCCCACCAGGCTTCTCTGTCCATGAGATTATATCCTTAAGCAAATTAACCTTTCTGAACCATACATAGAGACTGTACTGAGACAGTGTATGTAAAAATGCCTAGTATAATGTCCAATATAAATTCTCAATAAATTCCAATTCTCTTTCCTTCCTTGATGAAGTTGGAACAGAAACTCTTCTCATTTACCAAAATAATGGAGAAGAATGACGAGATTAAAAAATATCCATTTAACCCTAGTGAGCTTGGCTATTATCCATAGATATTAAAGAGGGGAGTTTCTAATTAAAGGCTTTTAGGGATCAAACTTTGAGCATCTTTTATAAAGGTACCTGGTTTATTTTTAAATCATTTTGGCCTAGTCTTTTCCCCCATAGCCTCATTCTCCTTCCCAGTCTCCAGTAATCCTGTTCTGCTGTAGGGCCATGCCACAGGACAAGCAGAGTTCACATAACCTCTTAATGTATATCAGGATGCAGGCTGTGATAGTCTGACCACTGTCAGATATCAAGGTTTCTTCTGATATGCTTTCTCAGTAAATACTACCCACCACACTTTGCTCAGACACTTGCCCAGGTCTGAATAAACTCTGCATCCACACCTGAGCTCTTTCCAATTGCCACAACCCTCAATCCAGTCTGTGACTGTGACATAAAAGTAAGCAAAGCTGAAGCATTGGCTCAGCTCAGGCTGGAGTACACGCTGGGGCTATTATGGGCAACTGGACAGCCACTTGCGCAGTCCTAATTATCCCTCTCTGTTCTGCTGTGGGTTCATTCCTCATGAGTGAAGTCCATGCTGACTACAGCCTTCCTGTTAGTCCCAGCAAAGCTCAAATGCCAAGGAGTTACCTGTGCCTTATCTCAGGGTTGGGACCCCCAATATGTGGCTGGAACCATTTCCCCTTCAGGAAGAATCTCTACCCCTGTAATCTCCCTTTTCCTCCAAGTCCCCTCCCAGGGACACAAGGCCTGATCTGATCACTTCTCCTCCTACCTGATTTCTTGTGGATCTGTCTTACAGCCTTGGTTGTATAGAAGTCTTTATAACAGTTTTCATTAGTTTTTAGTGAAGATTGTTCCTCATGTAGAATTTTTTTTTTTTATCAGAGTATACAGTAAAGAATCTGCCTGCAGTCCAGGAGACGCAGGTTCAGACCCAGGTGAGGAAGCTCCCCTGAGGAAGGAAGTGGCAACCAACTCCAATATTCCTGTCTGGGAAATCCCATGGCTAGAGGAACCTGGTGGGCCACAGTCCATGAGGTCAAAAAAGAGCCCAACGTGACTTAGTGACTAAACAACAGTAGTTGATTTACAAGGTTACTTTCTGTTGTACAGCAAAGTGAATCAGTTATATATATATATACACACACACATACACACACACACATATATATCTCCACTCTTTCTTTGGCATCAGGTAGTTACATCTTTGGCCACCTGATGCAAAGAGCTGACTCATTAGAAAAGACCCTGATGCTGGGAAAGACCAAAGGCAAGTGGAGAAGGGGACAACAGAGGACAAGATGGTTGGATGGCATCACTGACTCAATGGACATGAGTTTCAGCAAGCTCTGGGATATGGTGAAGGACAGGGAAGCCTGGCAGTCCATGGCATCGCAAAGAGTCCAACATGACTGAGCAACTGAACAACAAATCCACTCTTCCAGATTCTTTCCCATATAGGCTATTAGAAGAGTATGAGTGGAAGTCCCTGTGCTGTACAGTAGGTCCTTATTAGTTATCTGTTTTATATAGTATTATGTATGCTGCTACTGCTAAGTCACTTCAGTCGTGTCCGACTCTGTGCGACCCCTTCCCTGGGATTCTCCAGGCTAGAACACGAGTGGGTTGCCATTTCCTTCTCCAGTGCATAAAAGTGAAAAGTGAAAGTGAAGTCACTCAGTCATGTCTGACTCTTCACGACCCCATGGACTGCAGCCTACCAGGCTCCTCTGTCCACGGGATTTTCCAGGCAAGAGTACTGGAGTGGGGTGCCATTGCCTTCTCCGTATGTCCATCCAAATCTACCAGTTAATCCTTCCTCCCAGCCATTTTACCACAGCAACCATAAGATTGTTTTCTACATCTGTGACTGTATTTCTGTTTTGTAGATACATTTATTTGTGCCATATTTTAGATTCCATATATAAGTGATATGATATGATACTTTCTTTCTGTCATACTTTTCTCAGTATGGCAGTCTCTGGGTCCAGCCATGTTGCTGCCAATGGCACTATTTCATTCTTTTTTATGGCTGAATAATATAATATTCCATTGTATATGAAACACATCTTCTTTATTTTTCTGTCGATGGACATTTAGGTTGCTTCCATGTCCTGACTATTTAAAATAGTCTTGCAGTGAACATCGGGGTGCATGTACCTTTTAAAATTATGATTTTCTCCAGGTATATGCCTAGGAGTGGGATTGCTGCATCATATAGTTGCTCTCTTTTTAGTTTTTAAGGAATCTCCATACTGTTCTCCATAGTGTTTGTGCCAGTTTACATTCTCATCAACAGTATAGAAGGTAAAAGAGAAATTAAGGAAACAATCCCATTTACTGTCACATGAAAAAGAATGAAATACCTAGGAATAAACCTACCTAAGGAGACAAAAGACCTGTACTCAGAAAGCTATAAGATACTGATGAAAACTTTAAGATCAGGATGGCACAGATGGGAGAAATATACCATTTTCTTGAATTGGGAGAATCAATATTGTGAAAATGACTGTACTACCCAAAGCAATCTACAGATTTAATGCAATCCCTATCAAATTACCAATGGCATTTTTCACAGATCTAGAACAAAAATATTTTACAATTTGTATGGAAACTCAAAAGACTATGAATAGTAAAACTACAGTAATCAAAACCATATGATTTTGGCATAAAAACTAACTTACAGATCAATGGAACAGGATAGCAAGCCCAGAAATAATCCCCCACACTTATGATCTATTAATTTATCACAAAAGAAGCAAAGAATGTACAGTGGAGAAAAGACAGCCTCTTTAATAAGTAGTGCTTGGAAAACTGAACTGCTTCATATAAAAGAATGAAATTAGAAAACTCCCGAACACCACACACAAAAATAAACTCACAGTAGATTAAAGACCTAAGTATAAGGCTATACCATAAAACTCCTAGAGGAAAACATAGGCAGAACACACTCTTCCATAAACCAAGATCTTTTTTGACCCACCTCCTAGAGTAATATAGATCTATTTTTGATGTGTTCATGCAGGATGTTGATTTCCACATCTTCCTACTTTGCCATGTTGATCCAGAAGTCTGTAGATACTGCTTTAAAAAAGATTTTTGCTCAGGATCTTGGTGAAATTTCATATGTCTGACTCCCCTGAACTAATTCATTCATTCACCAAATGTGTGCTGATTTTTCAAACTACAAGTACCCACTATTTGCCAAGTATAGAAAGTAATTTAAATATAATCTGTACCTTCATTATCTAGTGGAGAATATAGATCTCTAAGCAGATAATTACAATAATAGAAGAAAAGCTATAATGCAAATATGAGTAAGGCACTATTCATAGTAGAGGAAGTGCCTATTTCTGCTTCCAGAGTTTGTAGAAGTGTTCTGAAAGTGGTATTTGATTCCTGAAAGGTGATTTGAAGTTTTGGGGATGGGGAAGAGTATTCAAGGTACAGGTAATTGAGAGACATAAAGCAAAGGATTGCCTAATGCATTTATGAAACTGTTGACAATTGGCATGGTTGTAACAAACAGGTGCTATGAAGGGGTAACAGGAAACGAAACAAGAAATAGACTTAAGGAGTCAAGTTTATTAAAGGAATTTTCATCACACTTCTTAAGGTATTGCCCATAAATTAATTAGGATGTGACATGGCAAAAATTACATTGTGAAAAGATTTGTACAGCTATGAGGATACTCCTAAAACCATGGTTAGAAATAATAAAATCTTAAAGTAAGAAAGTGAAAATGGAGGAATGAATATTTTCCAGATAAATTATGGCAAATAAAAATATGACTGTCATTAAATTATGTGAAAGTGAAGTCGCTCAGTCGTGTCCGTCTCTTTGTGATCTCATGGACTGTAGCCTGCCAGGATCCTCTGTCCATGGGATTTTCCAGGCAAGAACACTGGAGTGGGTTGCCATTTCCTTCTCCAGGAGATCTTTCCAACCCAGGGATTGAACCCAGGTCTCCCTCATTGTAGGCAGACGCTTTACCATCTGAGACACCAGGGAATGTTATGTAGGGGTTGAGAAAGGTAGACATTTAAAAGATTTTCACACTTCTGACATGCACTAGTGGGTCAATTAACATTTAACATAACAAAAAATGTGGAAAACTGTAGCGGAGGAAGATATGACTTGGGGAGAAAAATCAAACTATTTTTGAGAAACTTTGAATTACCTTTAAATATTTCTATTCCTAATGAATTTGAATTTAGATAACCATGATGGTGTGGTCACTCACCTCAAGCCAGACATCTTTGAGTGTGAAGTCAAGTGGACCTTAGGAAGCATTACTATTAGTAGAGGTGATAGAATTCCAGCTGAGCTATTTCAAATCCTAAAAGATGATGCTGTTAAAGTGTTGCAGTCATATGTCAGCAAATTTGAAAAACTCAGCAGTGGCCACAGACAGGGAAAGGTCAGTTTTCATTCCAATCCCAAAGAAAGTTCAACATTTTCTTATGTTGTACTACCCTTGAATTCCTGGGTTAATCTGATTTGGTCACCATGTATAATCCTTTTTTTTTTTTTTTTTTAGGACTCAAGAAAATATTAAGGCACTGAATCCAAATGTATTAAAAGGATTATACATGGTGACCAAGTCAGATTACCCCCAGGAATTCAAGGGTAGTTCAACATAGGAAAATTAATTACTGTAATGTACCACATTAAGAGAAAGATTGAAAGGCAAAAAACCACATGATCATCTCATTTGACAGAGAGAAAACATTTAACAAAAACCCAGCATATTTCCATGGTAAAAACACTCAGAAATCTAGAAGTAGAAGGGGACCTACTTAACCTGATAAAAAGCATTTGTGAAAATCCCACAGCTGACATCATATTCAGTTGTGAAAAATGGAAAGCTTCACCACTGATACTGAACATTGCACTGGAAGTTCTAACCATAGTATTTAGACAAAGACAGGACATAAAAGGTATCCAGATGGTTAAGTGAGAAGTAAATCTATCTCTATTCACAGATAACATGATCCTGTGTATAGAAAATCCTAGAGAATCCAAAAGAAAGTTACTAGAGTCAATAATCAAGTTCAGAAAAGTTGCAAAGTACAAGATGAACACAGGAAAATCATTTGTTTCTATACATCAGCAATGAACAATCTGAAGAGCAAATTAAAAACTACTCCATTTAAAATAGCATCTAAAAATAAAGATAGACCTATAGACCAATAGTATAAAATTAAGGATCCAGAAATAAACCTGTATCCATGGAAAACTGACTTTAGACAAAGGTGCTGAGTCAAAGCTGTGAGAACAGCTTTCGGAAAGAAATGGTACTAAGTGATTGGATTTCCACATGGAAAATAATTAACTTAAAATCATATCTCGTGCCATATACAAACATTAACTCAAAATGGATCAGTACCCTAAATAGAAGCACTAAAATAATAAAACACTTTCAAGAAAATGTAGTAATAAACCTTCAAGACATTGGATTTGGCAATGGATTCTTATGCATTACACCAGGAAGGTGAGCAATGAAAGAAAAAAGTACATAAACTGGACTTCACCAAAATTAAAAGTTTTTGTGCATCAAAGTCTATTATCAAGAAAGTAAAAGACAACCTACAGAATGAGAGAAAATATCTGGAAATAATATCTTAGATAAGGGTTTAATATCCAGAATGTATATATACAGCTCACCAGCAAAAAGAAAACCCGATTTAAAAATTGTCAGAGCACTTGAATCGTTATTTCTTTAGATAAGAGACACATGTGGCCAGTAAGAATATGAAAAGATACTTTATACCCATTAGGGTAGCCATTAAAAAAATAGAATAACAAGTATTGATGAGGATGTGGATAAATTGGAACCCTCATGCATTCTTGGTGGTAGTGTATCAATAAAATCTGTACAGTCACTTCAGAAAACTGGTGGTCTTTCAGATGCTAAACTTGGAATTACTACCTGATTGAGCAGTTCCACCTCCTAGGTAAATATCCAAAAGAACTGGAAAGAGAGATTCAGATATTGTATGCTAATGTTTATTGCAGTATTGTTTACAATAGCCAGAAAATTGAAGCAATCTAAGTTTCCATTAACAGATGAATGGATAAATAAATATGGTATATACATACAGTGGAAATTATATGGTCATAAAAAAGGAATGAAGTTCTGATACAGTGCTACAGTGTGGATAAAGCTTGAAAACTAGGCACAGTGACATTTTCCAGACACAAACGGACAAATATTGTATGGTTTCTCTTTGTGAGTTTCCTAGAGTAGTCAAATTCGTAAAGACAAAGTTGGTTAGTAGTTACAGGGGGGTAGGGGAAAATGAGAAGTTATTCCTTAATGATTATAGAGTTTCTGGGTTTTTTTTTTCTTTTTTTTATATAGAGTTTCTGTTTATGGGATGGGTAAGTTTTAGAAATAGTACTGATGGTTGCCCATCATTTATCATTTAATTGTACACTTAAAAATGGTTAAAATGTCAAATTACAATATTTACAATAAAATAAAAGGAAAACAAAAGCTAGTTGACCATAAATGTGATATTTGTTTCCAGACTTTCAGTTGTACTCTATTGCTTTGTATGTGTATTCTTATGCCAGCTCCACATTGTCTTGATTATTGTAGCTCTTTAGTAACTTGATATCAGAAAATATAAATCCTCCAACTTTCATCTTTTCAAGATTGTTTGATTATTCTGTGTCCCTTAAATTGTCATGTGAATTTAAAAAATCTGCTTATCAATTTTTGGAAGATAAGACTGCTTATCTTAAGCCCCGTCTGCCATTTCTAGTTGTGAGACTTTCAAAAACTGCTTGTCTCATTTTTTCATAATCCTTATTATAATTTATTAGAGTTAAATGAGAAAATAAACATGTAAAACCTGACGATTGAATGTTTGGCATATAGTAAATATTCAGTATACTACTAACTGTAATATTATCGCTATAACTACCACTGTTACTGCCAATATAATACTTTCACATATTGACTAGAGTAAATTATTCATTCTACTGCTACTTCTAGCATAGTCTTTCTTTGAGTCAGGAAAGCAGCACGTTGTAAGGGAAATAACATGAAATTTGGAATCAGTCTACCTGAGTGCAGTGCTATAGAATACTGATGGTATGTTGAATTGATAAGTATTTTAAACCTTGCTGTGTTTCATGATACCATGAAAACAGAAACGTCAGATACTGTTCTTGATACATCTTAGTTGTGACAGAATCTGTTAATCAAAGTGGCAGTTTGAGCATCATAAAAACCATCAATAAGAGAAACTTAATTATGATTAAAAATCTAACTTATGTTTCCTCCTTCAGTAGTCATTTATTATCTGTCTTTTTAAACAACTGTATGGAAAACCTGAGCACAAAATGGTTGTTTTCTCCTCCATAGTTATTGGGGTGGGTAATGGGCAATTACTGGTGGCACTCTGCTGCTAATGACAAAAATAGTCCATATTTTTTAATACACTGTTGCCGGTTTTGAGAATATTTTTCTCTCCTAATTTCAGGTTGGGTGGGACTATATCAGCATACAAGATAGTACCAGATGAAATAGAAGAAATCAAGGTATAGTATGGCATTTTTCACCTCTACAAAAACTTAGTATCTTGGCGGGAAGGTGGGCAACAAATTGTCTTTTCTTTATACTATTGAATCTTTACCTGTGTTGGGATATCATTTAACTCCCAGTTATTCTGTCTGAATTAAAATATACGTATCAGATAATCATCATCCGATTTCATCTACCATCATCAATACATGGTAGGAAAGTCAAAAAAGGAACCCTTTCTTGTAAAACTCATTGAAAATTTACTTAAGAAAGCACTGTATATAAACATTATTTTGCATAAAGTATTTCTTTATCATTTTAATTTCTTTTTCCTATAGTCTCTCACCCATTGTAAATATTAGTCTTCTAATAAATTTTACTGGCTCCTTTGATAACATAGTAGGCCAGTTTCAATTTAAAATTAACAGTACAATAACTGAAAAATTGACCTTACTCTTTGAATATTACAGCATAGTCACATTTTTCTGTCTTTACATTTTACTAAATTCTGTGGAATGTTAGTATTCTAGCATAACATGTGGCCCTTCTCTAAAAGCAGTTTAAAATCTAATGAGAACTGAACTTACTATCTTTTCCATGAATAAAATTTAACAACTGGATAACAGTAGTCAAGGATAAACAAGACTGAGTTAAACTGTTAACAATGACATGTAAAGATCTTAACAAATTGTTAACTTTGATTTGATCACACTTTTCTAAATCAATTTCAATAAATTCAAGCTGTTAGTAAATAGTTCTTTAATTGGTTACATTATTTTTAAATAAGTTGAATTCATTAATCTTTATGTTCTTTATGAACATAAAGTGTTCAGTATCTCAGGTGTCTTGTATGGGCAACATCAGGAATTAATACCATGGTTATATTCTAGCAGAAAGTTGGGGAGAAAAGTCAGGCATGTCAAGAGACTCTTTCCAACTTGATATAAATTCATAAAATAGTTTAACTGGGAAGAACCTTAAGTCTAATCCAGATCTCATTTTTCAGAAGATAAAATGGGAATTAATAAAACTGAGCTTGTTGAAATTAATTTTTTGTGATGCTTAAAGGTGCTCTTATAATTGCAATATGTGTTAAATGATAAAGGTGAAGAAAATATTCTATGGAGTATATAGGTAGGACACTTATTCAAAAAGATAATCAGCAAGGCATTTGTGAAATTATAAACAGGAGATAATATGACACCAGATCATAGGGTATAAAATAAAGACTGTTGAGATGTAGGACTGGCATTGAACCTTTATGCCATGTTAAGAAACTGAAAACTATCGGGTGCCATTATGTGATTTTAAGAAAGAAAGTGGCATAATCAGGGTGATGATTTTATTTTAATGAATGAAAGATCTTATTTCAGTGGAGAAGAGGAGGTTCCATTTATAAGGAAGGAAACCAGATTGCAGGAATATAGGCAGTGATTGAGACTTGAACTGAAGCATGACAATGAGGTTGAAGAAAAAGAACTCATATTCAAGAAATATTATTTAAGAAAATAGAATCAACAATACTTGGTGATTTATTGAATATTTAAGGGAAAGTGGAAAGATTGACTCAGGTTCCTGACTTGGGAAGCTAAGTAGATTGTGTTGCTGTTAATTTAAAGAGGAGAGGAAAAAGGAATGTTTGAGAGGAAGTGAGGTAAGTTTTGGACTTACTGAATTTGAGATTCCTCTTAAGTAACCTTATGTTAATCAGCCTGTAATTCAAAAGAAAGATAATTCCATCTTTCAGTTCATACTGAGATTTGTCATTATACGAAAGTTAGTTGAGCCATGCTACTAAATGGAATTACCTGAAAGAGTTATATGAGATCATAATAGTGGACCAAAATTGTTGCTTTGGGGAAGGTCCATCCTAGAAACCGAAGATAAATATGCTCTTTTATTAGTTTAATTAATAAGCAGAAATGTTGCCTGTTTTTAGTAGTGACTTTTTCTCTAAAAGAGTAGTTTTTTATTATGATTTTTTTTACTTCTAGAATTATGACAGTTATTCCTCAAGAGATACCTTGGGGAAAAGAAGCATGATTCATAGATGACATATAAGTGATTTTTTTCCCCATCAGTTCCTGTTGTTACATCTAAAACAACTTCAGAGCATTTGAGGCCTGAGGCATGAAAAAATGTGAAACTGATTCTTCTTTTCAAAAGTGTTGGAAGAAAAATTGTCATAAAATGTCTTGTCAGCATTTGTTGGCAGCATTAGTATTTTCAGCTAATATCATTTTGTTTTGGTTAGAGGTAATGTGAAACATCTGGTTGTAATGTTTATTTTATTTGGTTAATATATGAGTAATTTAAAACTATCTAAATAGTACAGTTGCGTTTAAATTTGAAATATACTCTCCATAGTATACCATGTATAAATAAATATGCATCTGTATGAAAAATGAAATGTTAGTTCCTCAGTTGTGTCCAACTCTTTGCAAGCCCATGAACTGTGGCTCACCAGGCTCCTCTGTCCTTGGAATTTTTTAGGCAAGAATACTGGAGTAGTTAGCTATTGCCTTCTCCAAGGGATCTTCCCATACTAGATCTTCCCAACCCAGGGTTCAAACCTGGGTCTCCCACATTGCAGGCAGATTCTTTACCTCTGAGCCACCATCTGTATATTTACTCTTAAAAGTTTATGATTGGTTGATGAAGCTAATTCAATTTTTGTCAGATGTGGTAGTCTTTTACAATGTTTCTAGCACCAGAAATCATTATTTAGTTCATACATAGTTTGAATTAAGCATATTTATTAATTATAGTAAATCACCTCAGAGTGAATAGATGCTTGGCCAAAGTCTTAAGGAATAAAGAGCAAATACATTCTTGGCCCAATTACAACCATCTCTTCCACCCAATATTCTGAATTTTTATCATTATCAGTTCCTTGCTTTTATTTAGTTTTACTATATATGTATACATCCATAAATATTATAATTTATTTTTGTTTCTCTTTGAACTTTATATGAATTGAATACAATCTACTGTGCCTTGCTTCTGTTTTTCAACACTGTGAGATTCATCATATTGTTGTTTACAGCTAAAGTTTTAGGAGGACTGTATTTGTTTTGTTTTATTTTTTGCTGTGAAATAGTACATTGTGCCACTAATTATTGAGACCTCCTTCTGTTGATGGACATTCAACTTATTTCCACTTGGAGCTATTAAGAAAAGTGTTGCTATAATAGTCTTATAAAAATATATGTAAGAGTTTCTCTGAAGTATACACAGAGGAATGAAATTCCTGAGTTTCAGTAATATATAGTTTCTGGATGAAATCACAAACTGTTTTCTAAGGTAGTTATGCCAATTTATATTGCCAGTTGGGTGAATTTATTTAAAATAGAGATATTTAAATATTAACTTTAATCCATTTGTAATTTATGTGTATAAATTTATTTTTATTTACAAACGGAATCACTAAACTTTTATAATATTTTCCAAATGAATCTGTTTTTGTGTGTAAAAGAACCATATTGGTTATAGATGATTTTTCATCCATCATAATGTCTTCAGTTCTGCCAACAGGCAGAAAGCATGAGGAAGTGATCACTCTAGTTCAGTCAGAAATTTCGCTGGGTTAGAGCTCGATTGAGAACACGGTGGGTTTTCATCCATTCCTTCCTGTCACTGTAGGAGACTTAGCTTTATAATATTACATTCTAGCTGACTCTCTTGCCTCCGGCCTAAACAATATAAGCCTCAAACACTGGCATATATCTTGAAGTGGGAAGTTTCATTGTTCTTTGGTTAGGCTTACTTCCCTGGCGGATCTTTCTTAAGTACCATGAAGAATGCAAAAGATTGTCCTCCGCCTTTCAGTAGGTTTTTGTCTAACCTTACGGACTTGTGCACAGCACTGCAATCCACAGTTGCTCCCAGGGAAAAAAAAACCATTTGTTTAAGTCTATTCAGGTTTCCAATTTCTAAATGTCTGATAGCTTTCTGGTTTCTTTAAATCCCAACAAAAGTTCTCTGCCTGGAAAAGCTGATGGGCAGCCCTGTGACCAAAATCAGCAAATAGCACCAGTGGAGATAGGTGGGTGGTAGGAAAAGCCAGAGATTATTATTTTCACTTAGAAAAGTTTCCTCATTTCTAGAATTTTATTTTGTCTAGTTTATTGGTCTGAAGCTCCTTACTGTCTATAAAAGTAGGATTTTTGTAATTATTTGATTCTACTCATTATGGTGTTAAGTATTGACCTGCTGTGATCTACTGCACTCTACCCAAAAGCAGAATGCTTACATTGTACTTTTAAATGATTATTGCTAGGGTATAGAAAATCTGTTTGTTTGCTGAATGAATCCTTTAACTACTTTTTATGAAACACTATTATTGTATCTAGTAGTTTTTCAGTTTACTGATTTATATGAACTTTAGTAACATGAGCTCACAAAATCAAATCATTTTGCCATTATATCTACTACTGTGGGCAAGAATCCCCTAGAAGAAATGGAGTAGCCGTCATAGTCAACAGAAGAGTCCAAAATGTAGTACTTGGATGCAATCTCAAACAACAGAATGGTTTCTGTTTGTTCATTTCCAAGGCAAACCATTCTGTATCACAGTAATGCTGAAGAAGCTGAAGTTGAACGATTCTATGAACACCTAAAAGACCTTCTAGAACTAACGCCCAGAAAAGATATCCTTTTCATTATAGGGGACTGGAATGCAAAAATAGGAAGTTGAGAAATACCTGAGGTAACAGGGAAATTTGGCTTTGGAGTACACAATGAAGCAGGGCAAAGACTAATAGAGTTCTGTCAAAAGAATGCATTGGTCATAGCAAACACCCTCTTCCAACAACACAAGAGAAGACTCTACACATAGACATCATCAGATGGTCAACACCGAAATCAAATTGATTATATTCTTTGCAGCCAAAGATGGAGAGGCTCTATACAGTCAGCAAAAACAAGACCGGGAGCTGATGGTGGCTCAGATCATGAATTCCTTATTGCCAATTTCAGACTTAAATTGAAGAAAGTACGGAAAACCACTAGACCATTCAGGTATGACCTAAATCAAATCCCTTATGACTATACAGTGGAAGTGACACATTCAAGGGACTAGATCTGATAGACAGAGGGCCTGATGAACTATGGACAGAGGTTCATGACGTTGTACAGGAGACAGGGATCAAGACCATACCAAGGAAAAGAAAGGCAAAATGGTTGTCCGAGGAAGCCTTACAAATAGCTGTGAAAAAAAAAAGTGAAAGGCAAATGAGAAAAGGAAAGATATACCCATTTGAATGCAGAGTTCCAAAGAACAGCAAGGAGAAATAAGAAAGCCTTCCTCAGTGATCAATGCAGAGAAATGGAGGAAAACAATAGAATGGGAAAGACTATAAATCCCTTTAAGAAAATTAGAGATACCAAGGGAACATTTCATGCAAAGATGGGCACAATAAAGGACAGAAATGGTATGGTTCTAACAGAAGCAGAAGATATTAAGAAGAGGTGGCAAGAATACACAAAGAACTATACAAAAAGGATCTTCATGACCCAGATAATAGCGATGGTATGATCACTCACCTAGAGCCTGATATCCTGGAATGCAAAGTCAAGTGGGCCTTAGGAAGCATCACTATGAGCAAAGCTAGTGGATGTGATGGAATTCCAGTTGAGCTATTTCAAATCCTAGAAGATGATGCTGTGAAAATGCTGCACTCAGTATGCCAGCAAATTTGGAAAACTCAATATTGACCACAGGACTGGAAAAGGTCAATTTTCATTCCAGTTCAAGAGAAAGACAATGCCAAAGAATGTTCAGACTGCCGCACAATTGCACTCATCTCACACACTAGTAAAGTAATGCTCAAAATTCTCCAAGTCAGGCTTCAACAGTACATGAACCATGAACTTCCAGATGTTTTCAAGCTGGATATAGAAAAGGCAGAGGAATTAGAGATCAAATTGCCAGCATCCATTGAATCATTGAAAAAGCAAGAGAGTTCCAGAAAAACATGTACTTCTGCTTTATTGACTGTGCCAAATTCTGTGACTATGTGGATCACCACAAACTGTGGAAAATACTGAAAGAGATGGGAATACTACACCACCTTACCTGCCTCCTGAGAAATCTGTATGCAGGTCAGGAAGCAACAGTTAGAACTGGACATGGAACAACAGACAGGTTCCAAATCGGAAAAGGAGTACATCAAGGCTGTATATTGTCACCCTGCTTATTTAACTTATATGCAGAGTACCTCATGAGAAACACTGGGCTGGAGGAAGCACAAGCTGGAATCAAGATTGCCTGGAGAAATATCAATAACCTCAGATTTGCAGATGACACCCCCATTATGGCAGACAGCGTATAGGAACTAAAGAGCCTCTTGATGAAAGTGAAAGAGGAGAGTGAAAAAGTTGGCTTAAAACTCAACATTCACAAAACTAAGATCATGGCATCTAGTCCCAATATTTCATGGCAAATAGATGGGGAAACAGTGAAAACAGTGACAGACTTTATTTTCTTAGGCTCCAAAATCACTGCATGTGGTAACTGCAGCCATGAAATTAAAAGACGCTTGCTCCTTGGAAGAAGAGTTATGGCCAATCTAGACCACATATTAAAAAGCAGAGACATTACTTTGCCAACAAAGGTCCATCTCGTCAAGGCTATGGTTTTTCCAATAGTCATGTAAGGATATGAGAGTTGGTCCATAAAAATTGCTGAGCTCTGAAGAATTGATGCTTTTGAACTGTGGTGTTCGAGAAGACTCTTGAGAGTCCCTTGGACTGCAAGGAGATCATACCAGTCAATCCTACAGGAAATCAATCCTGAATAGTTATTGGAAGGACTGATGCTGAAGCTCCAATACGCTGGCCACCTGGTGCGACTCCTTAGAAAAGACCCTGAAGCTGGGAAAGATTGAAGGCAGGAGGAGAAGGGGACAACAGAGGATGAGATGGTTGGATTGCATCAGCAACTCGATAGACATGAGTTTGAGTAAACTCCAGAAGTTGGTAATGGATAGGGAGGCCTGGCATGCTTTAGTCCATGGGTTGCAAAGAGTCGGACATGACTGAGCGACTGAACTGAACTGAACTGGTTGTTTAACGATCAATGTCTCAAACACTGTGTCAGTTGCTTTAAAACTACTAACTGATTTTAATCCTCATAACAAACATATGAAGTGGGTATTCTTCTTGTTCCTATTCATAAGTGAGAAAGATGAGGCAAAAGCGTTAAGAATGTCCAAGGTCACACAGCAAATATTGCGGAAGTCAGATTCAGACCCCGAGTTCAGATTCTTTTATGATAATGAGCATTAGTAGTAGTGTAGATACAACACATTGTTTATATGATCTTCCTACGTGAATATAGCAAACTGACTTAGGAAATGTTTACTTCAATATGTGTTAGTGTCTGATACCCCTTTTCTTACTTGGATTGATGTTCTTAAATTTCTTTAAATCTCTGATTTACCCATTCATTCATTCAATAATAATTTATTTGGCAATGTTTCTTCTGTATTTAAACTTGGTTATCTCATCCAGTTTCATAGCTTTTGTGTGGGTTCTTTTTTCTAAAATACACTTTTTAATGATGTATAATATTTTATACGAGTTGTACATAAAAGACATAAAATCATAATTATAAAGCTTGTTTAATTATCACAGATAACACATCTGAATAACCACCACAGATAAAGAGAATATCACAACATCACAGAAATCTCTTGATACTCACTTCCAATCATTACACCTTACCTCTTCTTCAAAGGTAATTACTGTCGTCTGACTTCTATCACCGTGAATTATTTTACCTGTATAGCAATGGTTAACTGTTGTGTTTTTGTTATATTGAATATACAGTTTAGTTATCCATTCTTACGATGAAGGGTATTTGGGTAATTTCCAGGTAGCACCTGTTATAAATAATGCTGTAATAAACAGTCTTGAATATGTCTTAATGTACATATGTATACATAATCTCATTAGGTATACACTTAGTAGACAAGCTAGGTATGATCTAGAGGTACTGGATCATAGGGTATATAAATGAATAATTTTACTTGATTCTGCCATTTTCCCAAATACATGATGAATTTATATTCTCTTCAGCATTTAGGGGACTTCCCTGGGGTCACAGGCATTAAAAAAAAACCCTGCAATGTGGGAGACTACTGGAGAATTCCAGTTAACTTCATATTCTCACTAACATTTAGTATTGTCAGTCTTTTCATTTTAACCATTTCAGAGATTGACCAAAAATGATTTAAATATATGTATTTCTCTGATTACTAATGATGTTGAGCACATTTTCATATGTTTATTGGCCATTTGGATATCCTCTTTTGTGAAGTGACTGTTGATGTGTTTCATGTTTTAAAACTTAGGGTAAATGTGTTTTCTTATTTATTAGTAGGCATTCCTTGTATATTCTGTATGAGTCCTTTGTTTGGTATGTGTATTGCACATATATTCTCATACTCTGTTGCTTCCCTTTTTACTCTCTTAAAAGTCTCTCTGATTAATAGAAATTACTTTAATGTAAGTCAGTTATAATTAGTGAGTAAATATTTGTGGATTAAATGAATGATCCTAAAGACATTTAATGTCTGGTACAAGGGACAGTCTTATTCATTATAAAATGTAGTTTTTCTATTTAATATATATTAACAATTCTTTAGAGCACAGAAGAAACAGTGACTAATTCTGGCTTAGAGGGTAAAGAATATCTTCAAGCAGAACAGAATGAGAAGGCTTCTGTAGCAAAAACACACAATGTGAGCAAAGACACTACTGAGTCAGCAGTGTTTTTGAGAAAAGCAAGTGTGTTTAAAGTCAAGGGATCATTAAAAATAACTTTAGGAGATGACTCTGGAATGTTCGGTTGTAGTCACATTGTAAATTATTTGTATGTCTTAGGGAGGGAAGCTTTCAAAGATTTTGAAACAAAGACATTTTCAGGTATATTTCTAAGAGTTTACTATCCTTACCAAAATAAACTGGAAGGCGGCACAGAGGCAGAACACTTAGGATGCTCTATACCAATCTAGATGAATGGTGATAAAGGGAAGGCTCATGTTTTTGCAAGAGTCATGGAAAGTGTGGGAGGTACACCACAGTGTTTAATAAAACAGACTCTGTCTTAATTGGATTATAACCATATCTTAACCATTCTGTGCTTCCCTTAAAATACGGGTAAAACAAACCTACCTTTGTTGGGTTAAAAAACCTGCTCTTGTTATTGTAAGGATGAAATGTTTATAAAGTACACAGTGCCTGCCACATGGTAAACACATAGTAAATGACACCTATGTGGTATGATCCACGTAGACTTGAGAAGTGAGAAGTACAAATAGATCAATTTAGGTTTTAAGCTTAGGCAACTTCATAGAAAATAATGCCAATCCCTGAGCTAAGGAATTAAATGGAAAAAAAATATATTTAGGAGGAATAAAGAATGTTGAGGATCTTTAAGGTATATGGGTAAAGAACCTAAAACTGAAGATTTATTCATCTCCCAACCCGATCAGTTTAGTGTTTTTGTCTGGTTTGTTCACTGTTGATGATTTCCACCTCTCTTTTTTTCTGGTAATGTTCCCTTAACTGAGACACTTTTTCCTGTTACCTTTTCTTCAGAATAAGGACATCCCAGAGAAATTATGGGAAAAAACACATTTTAAAATATCAGAGATATCAAATTGCTACAGGTTTTCTCTCTACCATATTTCTGATCATTTAGTCCCTTAAGAAAAAACAGACCTAGCCTTACCATTGTGCAGTGTGGAGTAGGTAATTTTCCTCTCAAAATCAGAACAATCTGCTCCAATAAAAGGAACAGTTCTTGGCTCTCTTTGAAAAGATGGTTTAAACCTACCTCTCTTTCTGCTATTTTTTGCAGCCTATAGATAGAACAATGTTCTATTGTTTCTGTTACTAATTATTACATAATATCTTTACACAGACATCTTGGCAAAAATTCCACCCAAATACTAAATTTAACCTTACTAAAATGAATTTCCTCTGCTATTCTTTACTAATAGATATGTAAATTATATTGTAACATCTTTAAAATATTTTTTACCACTGATGTCCTCATTGAAAACTAAAGCACAATAATGGTTATTACTATTAAAGTCATTGAAAATCAAACATTTTATATTCCAGTATGGCTAAATATTAGTGAATAAAATTATTTTGAGATCACTTTTGTTAAGGAGACTTTTAAATCGAATTAAATTAATTACATAATATATGTTATCAGTGTCCAATTATTTACCTACCCTAGCTATAGTCAGGCTGGAATAAAATAAAACCCAGAATTATAAAAGATGTTTTTCATGTTCTCATTTACTTTACTCCCCTTGACAGTGGTCCAGCTTTCAAAGAGTTTCAGTAACTTGCCTGTGGACACAAAGCCAATAAGTTGACAAAAACTGAAACAGGCCCCCAGGTCTGTCTTGCCTGTAAGTCTGTTCCCTTTCTATTACCTTTTCTTCTAACCCAGTGACTTTCAGAAGAAAATTTATAAATAGTGTTGTTAAGAGACATGAAAAACTAAAAGCAGCATAAATATTTATCCATAGGGTTTTAAAATTAAAATATATAGGCTATTTTATGTAGAACTTATTACTGATGGTGACCTTATTAATGATATATTGTCAAACTGAAAAAATAAGTAAATAGCACAAGTATGTGTGGGTTTTACGTACGGAGATTTGTATAGAAGGATGCTTAACAAGTTTTAAATGGGTTATCTCTGGTAAAATGTTGGTGATTTTCAGTCCTTTATACTTTTTTATTTTGATTGAATTATTTTTATCTCTTTTTTTTTTTTAGTAAGTATGTATTTTTAGAATCATAAAAATCACTAAGAATATTCTCATTTAGGGTCCTGAGATTAAAAGTGGAACAAAAATAGGAACAGGTTAAAATACAAAAGTTATTTTTTTACCAACTGTCATTTCCAGAACCTAGTTTGTAATTGTATAGCAGATGATACAAGTAAAACTTCTCTCACATAGCCATTTCTTTTTGCATATTGCCTATTCCACAATAGGGAGTAGAATGGCTTTAAATGCCAGACTCATAGAGGAGGTACTAAATTTTACTGATAAATAAAATAATAGCTGTTTAAACTTAAATTTGAGAGGAAGCTGTATTCCACTATGGCAAATAGCTCCTATTAGAAGACCCTATCTATTTTCACAAAAAATAATTATAAATGCTGGACCAATAAATAAATAGATAAATAACTACTTGAATGCACTGGAGAGTGGCCAAAAGCAAGTAGATTCTGACATTTGGAAGAAAGCCCTAGTTGAGTATTCCATTTTGTAATGCTTAGGCCCAGAATAGACCCCAGTTCAGCCTACTTGGCAGCTGAAATCTGCAGGCTTTCTTGCTAGAGAAACAGTGTGGGCAACCACAGCTGCTTTAATGTGAGGGGATACCACGGCACATTGATCAGAATGGCCATCATTAAAAATCTGCAAAGAACAAATGCTCGAGAGGATGTGGAGAAAAGGGAACCCTTCTACAGTGTTGGTGGGAATGTAAATTGTTGCAGCCACTATGGAAAACAGCATGGCAGTTCCTCAAGAAACTAAAAATAGAGTTGCTATATAATCCAGCAATCCCACTCCTGGGCATATATCCAGACAAAAATATAATTCAAAAAGATGCATGCACCCTTATGTCCATAGCAGCACTAGTCACAACAGCCAATGATGGAAACATCCTAAATGTCCATGGACAGATGAACGGATGAAGAAGGTATTACGTGTGTGTGTGTGTACGCACACTCACTCAGTTGTGTCTGACTCTTTGGGACCCCTATGAACTGTAGCCCACGAAGCTCCTCTGTCCATGGAATTTTCCTGCAAGAATGCTAGAGTGGGTTGCCATAACCTGCTCCAGGGCATCTTCCCAACTCAGAGACTGAATCCCACATCTCCTGCATCTCCTGCTTTGCAGGCAGATTCTTTACCACTGAGCCACAGGGAAGCCTGATACATGCATACATACATATACGTACATACAATGGAGTACTATTCAACCATAAAAAGAATGAAATAATGCCATCTATAGCATTCCATGGGTAGACCTAGAGATTATCATAGTAAATGAAGTCAGTCAGAAAGAGAAAGACAAATACCGTATGATAGCACTTATATGTGGAATCTAAAACATGACACAAATGAACTTATTTATAAAACAGAGACAGATTCACAGATATTGAAAACAAACTTATGATTCACTAAAGAGGAAAGAGGGTGGGGAGGGATAAATTAGGAGCTTAGAATTACCAGATACAAACTACTGTGTGTAGAATAAACAACAGGGTCCTACTGTATAGCTCAGGGAACTATATTCAATATCCTGTAATAAACCATAATGGAAAAGAATTATGAAAATAAAAATGAGCAGGGAAATCCTGGAAAAGATAAAGCCAAACAGAAGAGCCTTACATTCTGTAAATAAGCTCCCTCGATCTCTGGCTGACCTCTGCACCATGAATGTACTGAGTGAACTACAAGCACATGGCTAAGGCTAAAGGAATTGAATTAAATTTTGGATTGCCATCACTACAGAGGAGACAGAGTTTTCAGTTTTGTCTACCCAAGTAATCTGCTTAGTGAAATAGAAATAAATCACTATTTTTTGGAGTAATATAAAAAACCTAGTATCTCTTCAAAATATCATTCACCATGTCCAGGATGCAATTCAAAATTATTTAACATATAAAGAAGAAAATATGACCCATTTTCAAGCAAAAACAATCAACTGATATTAACCCAGGATGACCCAGCTATTGGAATTAACAAAGATGGCTAAATCAGCTACTATAACTAGGCTCAATGAGTAAAGGAAAACATGCTTGTAATTGATAAAGAGATATGAAATCTTAGCAGTAAAATAGAGACTATTAGAAAGAACCCAATGAAAATTTTATAACTGTAAAATACAATAGCGAAAAAGTATCCCAAGAGTATCTTTTGATCTTTAATTCAAGGTCCCACATGAGCTAATTTAGGATTGATGACAATAAGATTATGTAATAAATATACAGAGTTGTTGAATATCAAATTAAATCAATTTGGCCTTGAAGTACGAAAGAAGCAGATCAAAAGCTAACAGAGTTTTGCCAAGAGAATGCAGTGGTCATAGCAAACACCTTCTTTCAACAACACAAGAGAAGACTCTACACATGGACATCACCAGATGGTCAGTACCGAGACTGATTATATTCTTTGCAGCCAAAGATGAAGAGGCTCTATACAGTCAGTATAAACAAGACTGGGAGCTGACTGTGGCTCAGATCATGAACTCCTTATTGCCAAATTCAGTCTTAAATTGAACAAAGTAGGGAAAACCACTAGACCATTCAGGTATGACTCAAATCAAATCATTTACAATTACACAGTGGAAGTAAGAAATAGATTCAAGGGATTAGATCTGATAGAGTGCCTGAAGAACTATGGACAGAGGTTCCTGACCTTGTGCAGGAGGCAGTGATCAAGACCATTCCCAAGAAAAAGAAATGCAAAAAGGCAAAATGGTTGTCTGAGGAGGCCTTACAAATAGCTGTGAAAAGAAGAGAAGCAAAAAGCAAAGGAGAAAAGGAAAGATATTCCCGTTTGAATGCAGAGTTCCAAAGAATATCAAGGAGAGATAAGAAAGCCTTCCTCAGTAATCAGTGCAAAGAAATAGAGGAAAACAACAGAATGAGAAAGACTAGAGATCTCTTCAAGAAAATTAGAGATACCAAGGGAATATTTCATGCAAAGATGGGCACAATAAAGGACAGAAATGGTATGGACCTAACAGAAGCAGGAGATATTAAGAAGAGGTGGCAAGAATACACAGAAGAACTGTACAAAAAAGATCTTCACGACCCAGGTAATCATGATGGTGTGATCACTCACCTAGAGCCAGATATCCTGGAATGCAAAGTCAAGTGGGCCTTAGGAATCATCACTATGAACAAAAAAACTAGTGGAGGTGATGGAGTTCCAGTTGAGCTATTTCAGATTCTAAAAGATGATGCTGTGAAAGTGCTGCACTAAATATGCTAACAAATTTGGAAAACTCAGCTTTGGCCACAGGACTGGAAAAGGTCAGTTTTCATTCCAATCCTAAAGAAAGGCAATGCCAAAGAATGTTCAAACTACTACACAGTTGCACTCATCTCACACGCTAGCAAAGTAATGCTCAAAATTCTCCAAGTCAGGCTTCAACAGTACCTGAACCATGAAATTCTAGATGTTCAAGCTGGATTTAGAAAAGGCAGAGGAATTAGAGATCAAATTGCCAACATCTGCTGGATTATTGAAAAAGCAAGAGAGTTCCAAAAACATCTACTTCTGCTTTATTGACTATGCCAAAGCCTTTGACTGTGTGGATCACAACACACTCTGGAAAATTCTTCAAGAGATAGGAATACCAGACGACCTTACCTGCCTCCTGAGAAATCTGTATGCAGGTCAGGAAGCAACATTAGAACTGGACATGAAGCAACAGACTGATTCCAAATTGTGAAAGGAGGAGGTCAATGCTGTATCTTGTCACCCTTCTTCTTTAACTTATATGCAGAGTACATCATGCGTAACACTGGGCTGGATGAAGCACAAGCTGGAATCAAGATTGCCTGGAGAAATATCAATAACCTCAGATATGCAGATGACACCACCCTTATGGCAGAAAGTGAAGAAGAACTAAAGAACCTCTTGATGAAAGTAAAAGAGGAGAATGAAAAAGCTGGCTTAAAACTCAACATTCAGAAAACTAAGATCATGGCATCTGGTCCCATCAGGTTCGAGGTTGCAGCACAACCAACTTGATTCCTGCAACAGTAGGACCCTCGCCCTCAGCACCAGCCTAGCACTAGATCTGGGATGAATACAACAAAGAAAGGGATGCAAGCTTGGGATACTTTTGGGCAAAACCATAGTTTCCCTGTTTGCTATGACCACACAGCACTCACTTGCTTCAGCATTCACCTCCTTTGGGACGAAGCATGCACTTGAAGGCAATGGAACCTTACTAAACCCAACCTTCAGAGGTTCTACTTCAATAATTTGGAAGCAGACACCGCCTTGTACTGAGCTGTGAGCAAAGAGGAGGCCCTGCCTAACATCCAGTGCAGGCTCTGGAAATCATAACACCAGTCACACCTGCTATCAAGGGGATGGTCAGCACTCTCTGAGGAAAGATGTGACTGGCACCCATACCAAAAACAGCCCTAGTACCAAAAATACTGGACTCACACATTCTACCCAGGGATGCTTCCACAGAAAAACACCTCTTCACATCACAGTAGATAACTGCTTCTTCTAAATTCACAGAGACAGTAAGTTAAGTAAAATGAAAAATCAGAGGAACTAATCCCAGTTAAAATAACAAGAGAAATCTTCTAAAAGAATAAATGTTGAAATATCTCACCAGTCTACTAGATCCCGAGTTCAAAGCAGAGGTAATAAAAATACTAAAGAAATTAAGAAAGATTATCAATAGAAATACAGATTATTATAACAAGGAACTACACACTAAAGAGGAACCAATCAAAATTAGAAAGCTGAATTGCCAAGATAAAAACCATAGAAGCAATGACTAGCAGAATAAATAATGCAGAAGAGTGGGTGATTCTGGAAGATAGAATAATGGAAATCACCTATTCAAAACAGCAGATAGAAGGATGCATAAAATGGAAACAACATGTGAAATCTATGGGATAATATGAAGTGTGCCATCCTACCCATAATAGGAGTTCCAGAAGGAGAAGGGGGAATTAAAAATGTATTTGAAGAAGATGGCTGAAAACCCCCCAAGCCTGGAGAAGGAAACAGATGCCCAGGTACAGGACACAGAGGATGCCAAACGAGATGAATCCAAACAAACCCACACTAAGACATATCAAAAATTAAAGATAAAGAGAGGATTCTATAGGCAGCAAGAAAAAAAGAGTCATTTACAAGGGAACTCCCATAAGGCTGTTAGTTGTTTTTTTTTTTTTTTTGGCAGAAGCTTTGCAGGCCAGAAGGGAGTGACTTGATATGTTCAAAGTCCTGAAAGGGAAAAGTCTGAAACCTAGGAAACCTACCCAGAAAGATTATCATTTACAATAGAAGAGGAGAGGGAATTTCCCAGACAAGCAAAAATTAAAAGAACAAAGCATAATAAACATACCCTAAAAGAAATATTGAATGGTCTTCTCTAAATAGAGAAAAAGCAAGAATATATAGGAAAGGGAAAAATCACATTAGGAAAGGCAGATTTATAAAAAGAAGATCACTTAAGTAACCTAGTACATAACATCAAACAACTCATTCAGCAAATGGGCAGGAAACTGAAATAGGCAGTTCTCCAAAGAAGATACACAAATGGTCAACAGGCACATGAAAAGATGCTCAACATCGGTTATTACAGAAATGCAAAACAAAACCACAATGAGGTGTAACCTTACATTGGTCAGAATGGTTACCATCAAAGTCTACAAATAGTGAATGCTGGAGAGTGTGTGGAGACAAAGGAACCTTCATACACTGTTGGTAGGAGTGTAAATTAGTGCACTCCATATGGAAAGCAGTATGAAGTTTCCTTTAAAAACTACAACTAGACCTACCATATAGTCCACCAATTCCACTGCTGGGTGCATATCCAAAAAAATAAAATTGTAATTTGAATATCTATATGCACTCCAGTGTTTATAGCAGCACTATTTACAGTAGCCAAGACATGGAAACCACCCAAGTGTCCATCAACAAACAATTGATTTAAGAAGATGTAGTGTGTGTATATAAATATAAATATACACACACAATGAAATATTAATTAGCCATAAAAAAGAATGGAATATTGCCATTTGCAGCAAAATGGATGGACCTAGAGAATATCATACTCAGAGTAGTAAGACAGAGATAAAGAAATATTACATGATTTTACTTAATATGTGGAATTTTAAAAATAATACTAAGGAATGAATATGTGTATAAAACAGTAATAGACCCACAGACATAGAAAACAAACTTATGGTTACCACAGGGGAAAGAAAAGGGGAGAAGGGATAAATTAGGAGTATGGTATTAATGGATAAAAACTACTACACATAAAATAGATAAGCAACAAAGATTTGCTATATAGCACAAGGAACTATTTTCAACATCTTATAATAATGTATAATGAAAAATAACCTGAAAAAAATTGTTTAGCTGAATCACTTTGCTGTGTATCTGAAACTAACACAGTATTTAAATCAACTGTACTTCAATTAAAAAACAGAATTAACCTTCTTTAAAAAAATAAAAACAAGCAGAAACTGTTGCAATCAACTTTTTCAGAACTCTATTTCAGAAAATAGTCAAAGGTTTATAGAAACCAAGCAAATGCTGAATCAATAATTTTTGTTTGGGATGATGAAAAGTTTTGAAAAGAGATAGTTGTGATAGTTGCACTGCATTGTGGATGACATTAATGCCACTGTACCACTGAATTGTACAGTTTAAAATGGCTAAGATTCAGTTTTTATTATATAAATATTTTACCATGCTAAAAAAATTTTGGAAAAAAGTAGAATTATATATTAGTAATTTGCTACAGCATGTATGAGTCCTGAAAACATTATGGTAAGTAAAAGAAGCCAGTCACAAAAGACCACATATTGTGTGATTTCAAGTGTGTAAATTTCTAGAATAGTGACAGAAAGTAAATTGTGATTGCTTGGGCCCTCACAATCTGAGAAGTAGTGACTGCTAATGTTTGCCAGGTTTCTTTTGGGATTTGGTAAATTGTAAAATAACATTAAGGTAATGTTTGCACAACTTTGTGAAGTTATTAGTAACCACTGAATTGTATACTTTAAATGTGTGACTTTATGTTATGTGAACTATATCTTGATAAAGCTCTTTTTTAAAAAAAAGATTATGAGTTCACACAAATACAGTTTTTTAAGTAAGACTAATCCATTAGATGGGCTAAATGGTGAGACATGTGAAAGGACTGGTAAGTAATAATTTAATATAGATCTTAAGTGTGTATAATTAGTTTTAACATTCCTGATCTTAATGTATTTGAAGCCAATCAGGATGTACTGGGCTCAGGAAATAGGAAAATATCCAAGAAATACTAAATTATATCATCTGGATGCATATTCATCTTTAAACTGTTTGCTAAGTGATATATCATCACTGCCTGAATGTGTAAATATTCTGTGGCCTCCTCAAGCTGTTATATTTAATTTTTTGGAAGTTTTGGATACCCTGTCTCTCCAGAAAATCCTCATAGGTATATACTTTTAGATATGATTTTATATGAAATGTAAATCATGAGCCGTGGTAGGAACATGGAGCTTTCCTCTAATGAAATAGCCTGAATTGGATAAAAGAATCAGGAGTTTTTGAGTAAGTAAGTTGATATAAAGAAGTAGGCACAGAGAGAGGCATAATGTAAGACAAGAAAAGAGCTCTGTGAAACCACAGTAAACATGCATTAAAAAACTGGGAATCTAGAGACCAGAGTTTTATTACTGCCATCTATCACTGCTAATTGAACAAATCTTTCTGTAGAACAACAAAATACATTGGTAAAGCATATGAATAGAGGATAATAAATGGGAAGAGTGCAAATAATGATAGGAAAAATAAAACCATATTTAAATAAACATCTGTTTGCCTTCTTAACATCCCATCTATTCATTCTAATATTATTTGCCATTGCCTCATTGAAGTACGGAAGGTATACTTTTTAGAAAAAAATATAGAACAAATATAATAAAAACTATAGAGGTTTTAATTAATAATTGAAAAGATTAGCTTCTCTGAAGCAAGCATTTATACTGATGGTTTTCCATTGGGATTTGAGAATCTTCAGGCTAAACGTCAAAGATGATGCCATCATCCCCTTTTCTCTTATAACTTGTAATATCTTTAATATGTAAACATATCCATGCATATATAGTTATTCCAAGTGTTCAGTCTTGGGAACAGCATGTTTCAATATTTCTATTGCCTACATTGATAGTAGAATTAGAATCTTATTAAACTTTGATCATTATCAAGCTGGTCATATAAATTTCTCTTAAAAATTGATGTGATATCTATAAAATAGGATAAATATTCTTGCCATTATCTCATGGAATAAACAGATTTTTCCTTACCCTGCTTAGTTCTTTTGTCACGGGCTATAATATAGCCACTAGGTAGGTGACTGGAATGCAAAAGTAGGAAATCAGGAGATACCTGGAGTAACAAGCAAATTTGGCCTTGGAGTACAAAATGAAGCAGGGTACAGGCTAACAGACTTTTGCCAAGAGAACACACTGGTCATAGCAAACACCGTCTTCCAACAACACGATAAGACTCTACACATAGACATCACTAGATGGTCAATACCGAAATCAGATTGATTATATTCTTTGCAGCCGAATATGGAGAAGCTCTGTATGTCAGCAGAAGCAAGACTGGGAGCTGACTGTGGCTCAGATCATGAACGCCCTGCTGCCAAATTCAGACTTAAATTGAAGAAAGTAGGGAAAACCATTGATCATTCAGGTATGACCTAAGTCAAATCCCTTATGATTACACAGTGAAAGTGAGAAATATATTCAAGATCTGATGGACAGAGTGCCTAATGAATTATGGATAGAGGTTCGTGACATTGTACAAGAGGCCATGATCAAAACCATCCCTAAGAAAAAGAAATGTAAAAAGGCAAAATGGTTGTTTCTGAGGAAGCCTTGCAAATAGCTGAGAAAAGAGAAGTGGAAGACAAAGGAGTAAAGAAAAGATATATCCATCTGAATGCAGAATTCCAAAGAATAGCAAGGAGAGAAAAGAAAGCCTTCCTAGGTGATCAATGCAAAGAAATAGAGGAAAACAATAGAAAGGGAAAGACTAGAAATTGCTTTAATAAAATCAGAGATACCAAGGGAACATTTCATGCAAAGATGGGTACAGTAAAGGACAGAAATGGTATGGACCTAACAGAAGCAGAAGATATTAAGAAGAGGTGCCAAGAATATACAGAAGAACTATACATAAAAGATAGTAATGACTTAGATAACCAGGATGGTGTGATCACTTACATAGAGCCATGATGCTGTGAAAATGCTGCACCCAATACGCCATCAAATTTGGAAAGCTCAGCAGTGGCCACAGGACTGGAAAAGATCAGTTTTCATTCCAATCCCAAAGAAGGGCAATGCTAAAGAATATTCACACTACTGCATAATTGCACTCATTTCACCTACTAGCAAAGTAATGCTGAAAATTCTCCAAGCTGGACAAGAAGCATATATGAACCAAGAACTTCCAGATGTTCAAGCTGAATTTAGAAAAGGCACGGGAACCAGAGATCAAATTGCCAATATCTGTTGGATCATAGAAAAAGCAAGAAAATTCCAGAAAAATGTCTACTACATTGACTACACTAAAACCTTTGACTGGGTGGATCACAACAAACTGGAAAATTCTTCAAGAGTTGGGAACATCAGACCACCTTACCTGCCTCCTGTGAAACCTTTATGCAGGTCAAGAGCAACAGTTAGAACTGGACATGGAATAATGGACTGGTTCAAAATTGGGAAAGGAGTATGTCAAGGCTGTATATTGTTATCCTGCTTATTTAACTTCTTTGCAGAGTACATCATGTGAAATGCCAGCTGGATGAAGCACAAGCTGGAATCAAAATTGCAGGGTAAAATATCAATTACCTCAGATACACAGATAACCCTTATGGCAGAAAGCAAAGAGGAACTAAAGAGCCTCTTGATGAAAGTGAAAGAGAAGAGTGAAAAAGCTGGCTTAAAAGTCAACATTCAGAAAACTAACATCATGGCATCCGGTCCCGTTACTTCACGGCAGATGGATGGGGAAGCAATGGAAACAGTGAGAGACTTCATTGAACTCCAAAATCACTACAGATGGTGATTGCAGCCATGAAATTAAAAGACGCTTGCTCCTTGGAAGAAAAGCTATGACAAATCTAGACAGCATATTAAAAAGCAGAGACACTACTTTGCTAACAAAGGTCCATCTATTCAAAGCTATGGTTTTTTCAGTAGTCACGTATGGATGTGAGAGCTGGACCATAAAGAAGTCTGAGCACTGAAGAATTGATGCTTTTGAACTGTGGTGTTGGAGAAAACTCTTGAGAGTCCATTGAACTGCAAGGAGATCAAACCAGTCACGTCTAAAGGAAATCAGTCCTGAATATTCATTGGAAGGACTGATGCTGAAGCTGAAGCTCCAATAATTTGGCCCCTTGATGTGAAGACTGACTCATCAGAAAAGACCCTGATCCTGGAAATATTGAAGGCAGCAGAAGGGACGACAGAGGATGAGATGCCATCACCAACTCAGTGGACACAAGTTTGAGCAGGCTCCTGAAGATACTAAAGCACAGGGAAGCTTGGCATGCTGCAGTCCATGGGGTCACAAAGAGTCAGACATGACCGAGCAACTGAACAATAACAAAACATATCTATAGTATTAATGGAAAAGGAATGATGGTACCAATAACGCACACACACAGACACAAATTGAGCAAAACTCCAGTACTATAGCTGTGTGTTCTACAAGTGAATGATGTTTCTCAGTTGTTTATAATAACTTTGGGGATCTAATATATTAATGTGATATATGGTCCTCTGTCTATTTTCAAAGCCATTTTAGTTTTGATTGAAATATACTGAATACTGAATATTGAATTTCTCTCAATCTGTTTGTGGTATATCTGTTTTGTTTTGACACAGAACAGAGTAACTCTATAATCAATCCTAAGGGAAATTTTGAGGGAGATTTTTGTGGTTTGTTTTCCATACTTCAGCCATTCTCTTCTCCTAGGTAGCAAATATTTGACTGATGGAGAAAGCCTGTAATTGCATTTCTTATATTAGGTTGATTCCTAAGGATTCCTATTGAAGTCATCTTGAGATAATACGTTTGATTTACTATTATTTAGTTTTAGTTATTTCATTGTCCTTTCTGAGGTCCAGCCAATCTTAGGAAAAGCTTTCCGTTGGCAGAATAATCTGCCATTTCTTCAGGTCACCTATTAAGATTAATGAAGAGTACAAATATGCATAAGATATGGCTCTTAAACTCAGTTAAGGCCTTAGGGAAAATAGGAGAAATAGGTCGAAAGACTTCTTTCTTAAATCCACTTAGGTCCAAAAATCATTTGATTATTCTCTTTTACAGTTTATCTTCCTTTTAAAAAATGTCATTTCAATGTTTGAGCTATAAGAGTTCGTGCTAAAAAGATTACCATGAACCCTGAACTCTACTTAGATCTTCTAAGGTGATTAATGTTGTGGAAAAACTCCATACATAGTTAGTGTAACGCTGACAAAAATAATACCTTTGAAAAATAACAAAAAATAATCACTTGTCAGCCCTTACTATGCCAAGTGCTTAACTTGCGTCAGTATGATTCCATCTTTAGAAGCAAATCCTTGCTATTCTCTGAAGCAATTCAGGTTACTAATTTCTCATCATAGTACAGTGTTCTGCACTATTGTGATGATTGCAGAATGTGGACCCAGATTACCTTCATTCAGAACAGTACACTGGAGATACCCAAGCACAAATTAATTATACTTGAATAATTTGGCACATGATGTAGTTGCATCTTCTCATTTATATTTCTTTCATCAGTGAGAGGATTAATATACTATTATCTTATTAAGATTGGGAAAAATCATATTGATGAAAGACATTTAATAAAGTATAAGAAAATGATTATCATAAATAATAGTAAGCTGCTTTCCATAGCAATTTAATACAGTCACTACAGTATCTTACATTAATGTCAACAGTGGTTAGAACTGTAATCATTTGCATTCTTTAACATGTCTTTATAAGTAGTACATACAGTATTTGAAAACAGTACTATTTGGTATAAACTGAAATTGGTCCAGGCGTTAAGAATTAGACGACTTGAATAAAAGAACAGCCCTCACTTTCTTGTGAGCAAAACATACAGGTAGCCTGAAATGGCACCTGGGTTATCATTTTTTGTGGGTGTATGAAAAGAGCAAGTTATAATTTAAAATACAACAAAATCTTAGTTTTCATATATATGCAAATGGAAAAGTAAATGTATGAAAAATAATGGATGAATACTCCTTGGATAAAGTCACCTGCCTGCTTTTTAATCTCTATACCCCCCCACTCAAATATCCCAGGAACTTACACTTCTCATTTTAATCACTTGCTGTACTGTTGATATTGTTTGCACTGACTTTTTAAAGAACTTGATGAAAGCTTCAGCTATATTAACAGATATTTAGAAAATATGTTATTATTTTATTCAATGAAGCAAAGTTACTTACAAAAGGTTTTAGGAAAATATATTTTAGAATATTAACTTTAAAATGGTTTGAAGTAAATGACAAAGACAAAAAGAACCAGAGAACAAGATATTAAGTCCAGATAATACATACATACAGATATGAAGATACTGTGTGTGTTAGACACTCAGTCCTGTCTGACTGTTTGCAACCCCACGGATTGTAGCTTGCAAGGCTCCTCTGTCCATAGAATTCTCGCAGCAAGAATACTGGAGTATTCCTCCTGACATAAGGATCAAACCCAGGTCTCCCGCATTGCAGGCAGATTCTTTGCCATCTGAACCACCAGGGAAGGTGATACTAATATATACATAATGGGAGAATCGACTTGGAAAAATAAATGAGAAGTTAAAATAATTCAGAAAACAATTTGCAGAAAAAAAACATGAAAGAATATCTTAGGAAATATTTCCTAGAGTATTAAGACACGCTTAAGATACTTGGAAAATTAAAATTGTTCACATTAAGCTCTTTGTTAATGGAAATGATACTGTCACTTATATAAACTAGTAACTGCATACCTTAAAAAATATATATAGGAAACAAAATTTTAACCCATTTGAAACTTTTCCATTTGAAGAGTTTTAGTGGGTTTTGAACCCATTTGTTAATATTTTAAAAGTAATATCTTCCAATTACTTTGTAGAAAGAACTAATATCTTAAAAGGTAGAAACTTATTAATCCTATTTCAAAAATGCATTGCATGTTTGATGGATGAGATTGAAAATAAATGTTGTGTAATGATTTAGTAAGTACTTCTTCCGTTTCCCTCTACTTATCTTTTAAAATGATATTTTACTTTTTAATTATTATATCACAAAATATCAAACCAAGATTTTCTAATTTTCTAAAATAATGAATATTTAAGCACATTGCTTTCACAAAAAATTGGTGAGAAGAATATTCTGCACATTTAATTAGTAAAGTAAAATGAAAAATATTTAAAATATTGTATCATCTTTATCTTGTTTTTAAAAATTTCTATTTAAGTGTGATATGCTAAATGCTTTCATCCAGTAATATGAAAATAACATTCAGCAGTTGCTTACTGATAGAGATGCATGATCAAACTTTTGAAGATCACTCTCAGAGATGAGACATTTGAACATGGAAGTTGTAGTAAACTATGAAAAGTGCTTGCCAAAGGAATGAGTAGGAACACGCATGGGAAACAGATTGCCTGGAGGAATTAGAGGAGACTTTACTGAGATGACCCTAAAACTGTGTCTCATTATGCACAGATAGGAATTTTTTAGTTGGTTATTTCATAGGAATTTAATAAACTGAAGAAAAATATGACATTTCTCAAATGTTTTATATTGGTGAGGTCTGCTTAATTCAGTGATTCATGTTTCCATTGATAAATGTAGAGAAAAGAAGAAAATCTATTATCTTAGATTTAGATCTAGTTAAGTACGCGACTTCAGGTGGATGTAGAGAATGGTGACTTGTCAAATTTGTTTCCTCTTCTCTCTATTACTGTCCCATTTTTCTCTTTACTGGGATTTTTGCTCTTGGGCAAGAAGAAAATATTTCAAAAATTTTTGTGGAGTGATATTTTCATCCTAGTTGTGAAGAAAATGTTATATATTTAAAAATATACTGTGAAAAAGTTTTCTTAACATGCGCATCCCTCTTTCATAGCACTAACCATGATAAATTGATGTACTACATTATATTAATTAGCTCATACTTCTGAGCTCTTTAATATCAAGGACATCTATTATGCCGCCTTTTTGCCCCATACCTACATTTTCCTGACCTATACTAGGCATTGTATTGTTTCTCAAAGTGAATGATTAAACAATAGAGTCACTTTCTTGAGACTTTATGCCAATTTTTTATATGTAACTTACATCAAGTCCACTTTCAAAGCTATGTGGAAGTTTATTATAAAGGGTGTATAAACATATGATTAAAAAGATATAAATTGGAAATAGCCAGAGAAAAAGAAGGATGCAAAGATGCTAATTATGAAAGTAGTAACTTTATTGTTACATTCAAAACCACCACAAAATCTTGTGACTTAGGACAACAGTGACTTATTAATTCTAATGAATCTGTGGATTTGCCTGGCTCAGGTAGTGTATCATCTTCTCTTACCTGGAATCACTCATATGGCTGAAATAATTAATCAGCTCAGCTGTGGCTAGAGAATCTAAGATGGTCTCACTTAGGTTTCTAGGTCCTTGCTGCTCTCTGTTCTGCTAGGCCTTTCTCTCCATAATATCTCTGACCTTTCCATTATTTAGTCTGGACTTCCAGTCATGGTAATAGAAATTTACCAAAGAGTGAAGGCAGAAACTGTGAAGTCCTTTTAGACATCGGGCTTCAGAACTCACACATCATGACTTCTGCACCATTCTGTTGACCAAAGTCACAAGTCCAACCGAGATGCAAACCTTGGAGAAATAGATAGGAGGACCTATAAAGAATATATGGTCATATTTAATCTTTCACAATAGCATATGAATTTTTGTTGAGTATAAAATTTGTTTCTGAGCTGGCTAAAAGTGAAAGTGTTAGGTGCTCAGTCTTGTCTGACTCTGTGACCACATGAACAGTAGCCCACCAGGCTCCTCTGTCCATGGAATTTCCCAGGCAGGAATACTGGAGTGGAGGGCCATTTCCTACTCCAAGGGATCTTCCCAATCCGGGGATCCAACCCTGGTCTTCTGAATTACATTGGAATGTTTAAATGTAATGATTAGCATTACATTTTTTGTATTGTTACCATCTGAGCTACCAGGGAAGCCCTGAAATGGTTAAAAATTAGGGGAAAATGAGACATTAAGGTACCAGCTATCAGAATGGAGAACTAAAACCAGAAGAGTTCATTTTTCTCCCAATTTTATTGAGATATAATTGGCATACAGCACTGTATAAATTTAAAGTGTACAGCATAATAATATGACTTATATATTTATCATGAAATTATTACCACAATAAGTTTAGTGAATAGATACATTAAAGAAATAGAAAAAAAATTGGAAATCTTATGATTTACAGCTTTCATATATAATGTATAGCAGTGTTTGTTATAGTTATGTTGTACATTTTATCCCTAGTATTTATTTTATGCCTGGAAACTTGTATCTTTTGACCACTTTCATCCAGTTCCCCTTCTAACCACCTCCTGCCTCTGTTAACCACAAATCTGATCTCTTCTTCTTTAAAATTGACCTACAACTCTATGATAGTTACTGATACACACAGAAAATTCAATTTTAAAAATCTCTTTAATTTTTAAAAATACATGCAAATTATGAAGAATTCCAAAAATGCAAAAAATGTAAATGGGAGTAAAAAATAAAATGCACTTCAAAATTCTGATTACCCAGAAATAACCATTATTAAGATTAATTATAAAAAATCCTGAAATCTTTCTATGCCTGTGTTATAGATAGAAGAATGGATGGATGAATACTTAATTGAGTAAAAGATATAGCTATATGAATTTTTTTTTCATTTATTTTTATTAGTTGGAGGCTAATTTCAATATTGTAGTGGTTTTTGTCATACATTGACATGAATCAGCCATGGATTTACATGTATAGCTATATGAACTTACAATAATTCTCTAAAGCTAATACAAAATAGCATTTTATTTGATTTAAACAGAGGCAAAAGAAAGTGTATAGAAAAGACATATTACTAGAGATATTATTTGCTAAACAGATCTCTAAAGTTAAAAAATAAACAAGAAAATCATTAATAGCTTACAGTCATAGTTTTAACTTTTAAACCTTAGACAAAGTTGAAAGGTAAGGATGTCGGCACTGTTATATTTCCTTTTAACTACCCTCTACATGCCTTCAAATTTCTGTTTATTATATGGTTATCAAAAAGAAGAAGAAGAAGAAAACCTTCTTGAACAACAGTCTTCAACATGAGCTTATTTCATAAACCATTGCTATGACAAACCTAGAGACTATATCAAATCTGGACAGACTTGCACAAAGAAAATAGAGGAAGTGAGGAACCAGAGACTAGATACCATCTTTGTTGGAATTGCCTTTTTTTCTCTGTGAGATTTTATTAAATGTCCAGTAATAGAGTTTTTGTACCTAAATAAGGGTTTAACTTACTATTATGTGAGGATATCTTTAGGTTTCATATCATCCATGGGGTTTTCCAGGCAAGGATACTGGAGTGGGTTGCTATTTCCTTCTCCACTGGACCATGTTTTGTCAGAACTCTTCATTATTACCCATCTGTCTTGGGTGGCCCTGCATGGCATGGCCCATAGCTTCATTGAGTTACGCAAGCCCATTTGCCACAACAAAGCTGTGATCCAAGAAGGGATATGAAACACCAAAGGCTTTGACTGTGTGGATCACTGTGGAAAATTCTTAAAGAGAGAGTACCAGACAACCCTACCTGTCTCCTGAGAAACCTGCATGTGGGTCAAGAAGAAACAGTTAGAACCAGACATGAAAAAATGGACTGGTTTAAAATTGGGAAAGGAGTGCAACAAAGATTTATATTGTCACCTTGCTCTTTAACTTATATGCAGAGTATATCATGTGAAATGCCAGGCTGAATGAATCACAAGGTGGAATCAAGATTGCTGGGAGAAATATCAACAAACTCAAATATGCAGATAATATCACTCTAATGGCCGAATGTGAAGAGAAACTAAAGAGTCTCTTGATGAGGGTGAAAGAGGAGAGCAAACAAGCTGGCTTGAAGCTCAGCATTCAAAAAACTAAGATCATGGCATCTGGTCCCATCACTTCATGGCAAATAGAAGAGGAAAAAGTGGAAGCAGTGACAGATGCTCCAAAATCACTGTGTACAGTGGACAGTGACTGCAGCCGTGAAATTAAAAGATGCTTGCTCCTTGGAAGAAAAGATATGACAAACCTAGAGAGTGTATTATAAAGCAGAGACATCACTTTTTCGACAAAGCTGTATAGACAAAGCTGTGGTTTTTCCAGTGATCATGTATGGAGTGAGTTGGTCCATAATGAAGGTTGACTGCCAAAGAATTGATGCTTTTGAACTGTGGTGCTGGAGAAGACTCTTGAGAGTCCTGTGGACTACAAGGAGATCAAACCAGACAGTCCTTAAGGAAATCAACCCTGAATATTCTTTGGAAGGACTGATGCTGAAGCCAACACTGCAATACTTGGCCGTCTGATGCGATGAGCTGGCCATTGGAAATGACCCTGATGTTGGGAAAGATTGGAAAGTGAAAGTGAAAGTTGCTCAGTTGTGTCCGACTCTTTGCGACCCATGGACTATGGAATTCTCCAGGCCAGAATACTGGAGTGGGTATCCTTTCCCTTCTCCAGGAAATCTTCCCACCCCAGGGATTGAACCCAGATCTCCTGCATCGCAGGCATATTCTTTACCAGTGAGCCACTAGGGAAGCCCATGTTAGGAAAGATTGGAGGCAAAAGGAAAACAGGGTGGCAGAGGATGAGATGGTTAGATGGTATTACTGACTCAGTGGACATGAATTTGAGCAAATTGCAGGAGAGAGTGGAGAACAGAGGAGCCTGCATGCTATGGTTCATGGAGTCACAAAAAGTTGGACAGCAGTTAGTGACTGAACAATAGATTACTCAGATTCAGATTAGTTCCCTGATTTAGTGTGCGTTTGTTCCTGGAACATTCAAACTGGTCACAGAGATTTCACGGCTCGTTTCATTTGTTTCTCTCAGCAGCTGCTTTTAAGATGAAAAAAATCATTTCTTTCAATATACATCTCTCTTGATTTGAAGTTACTAGTGAGAATTTTTATTATTTTGATCGCCATTATGACTTTTGGGAACACGAACAGAATTGGGAGTCTCAGCCTGTCTCAAACACATTTTATTTCTATCATTAATCACAACTTTTGAGATTTATGACATAAAGCTATATGTTTTTTCCCATATGATCACTGCTGGTGGAAGTTTTTTCCTCTAGTTTTTACTCTTTTGGTTCGTTTTTGTTAGGTATGGAGAGGCAGAAATTCTTTGATGCAACTCAATTCTACTATGGTAACCTGTAAGTTTAAGGCAGTAAGTTTTTAAAAAAAACACCTTTTCCGTAATAGAAAATAATCATTAAAAATAGAAAATGCCTTCAGCTTCAATTTTGCAGCAGCTGCAGAGAAATTTTTCATAATGATGGTTAATGTAGAAATCCTCAATGACTTCTGCCTGGTAGTGGCCAAATATTAAAGTATATTTCAAAATGAAAGGTATCTTTTAGGTGCAGAGAAAAATGTGACGAGATAAATCACTTTCAGGTGATCTAACATGATAGAAGAAAAGATTTACGATCTTCTGCGTAGTACATGGTTAGAAAGCACGGTTTAGTCCAGTTTAATGTGCAAGTAGCATTTTTGAGGAGTTTTTCTAAAAATGCAAATCTTAAATAAATAAATAAATAAATAAAAATAAAAATGCAAATCTTGAATCAGGAGGTTTTGGATGGGACCTGAGATTCTATGTTTCTAGCAAGCTCTCAGTGAAACAGGTGATACTTTTAGTAGCAAAATTCTTCACAACTGCAGACTCAGAGCAACTCTAACTAAAACCCTTTAGGCCAGGTATTATAGCTTATTCATCTTGCAAACCTGTTATCTAATGAAGTGCCTGAATAAAAGTATGCCATGAAATATTATTTTGTTAAATAAATGAATTGATATGTTAAATAAATAAATCACTACTAGATGCCTGGAATATTTGTATTCTCTATTAATGATTGACAAGGAACCCTTCTGTCTTGGAGACCAGTTGCATGAATGATAAGATTGCTAGTTTCTCTTAAAAAGTCCAAAGTCCTAATAAAATGTTTGCTTAGTTGAAACTGTTGTACATCACACAGCTACTTTGGGCAACAAAATATTACTTTTCAAATACTTTGAACATATTCTTAACTGGTTCTCAGTTTTGGTTGTACACTGGAATGATGGGTATTTTTGCTTTTCTAATTCTCAAATAAACACTTTGATTTATGAAAGTACCACATAATCACCTTTATTTCAATAACCATTGATAATTTGTGTGTGAGCTTTCTTCAGAACAAAATTATAACTCTATCAGGGGTGTGAGTGAGAATAGGAAAAAAATCATTTAAAAATCTTGAATTGTCCTTCTGAATAATTATCCTGCATTTTGTGTTACCAATGAATTTGAGAACTGAGAACATTGTATTTTACATATAAGTACCAGCCTTACTTATTTACTTGTATACACACATGTATATGTATATCAGCCTGTTAAGGCTTCCCTGGTGGCTCAGACAGTAAAGAATCTGCCTGCAGTGCAGGAAACTCGGCTTTGATCCCTGAGTCAGGAAGATTCCCTGGAGAAGAGAATGGCTACCCACTCCAGTTTTCGTGCCTGGAGAATTCCATGGACAGAGAAGCCTGAGGGCCACAGTCCATGGGGTCACAGAGTCGGACACGACTGAGCGACTAGCACTTTACCAGCCTGTTACTGGTGTTTCACATCTGATTATCAACACATAAGTGATATAATTGTATTATTAAATTTTGGACCTGGATTGTATAAAGGAAATGAAACAGTAAAATACCAAAGCAAGTATTTAATTACAATTTAAATGAGCAGTTCATAGTTAAAATGTAGGACGGATGAATAGAACTAGCAATAGAAAGAGAGATCCTCTATAGCAGAGATCCTTGTCCTATTCTTTACAAAATTAACTGGGTAACTTTGAGTAAATTATTTAACTACATTGCCCTTCAGTTGTCTTACCTGTACATTGAAGAGGCAAGTCTACCAAGGTCTCTACCAACTGCAAAACTTTGTGGTGTGTAACTCTAATCTGAACTAAGTGTCATAGTGTTGGTGTGGGGGAAAAAGTAACTTTAAGCAATCATTTATTCCTACACCTTTCCTTTAGGGCAACTATGTAAAATAAATTCTGAAAAATGTAAAACTTTCCTAAACAACTTGAAACTAGCCAAAAGAAAAAAAAATATTGAGTCAATCACAGGCAGAATATAGAGGAACATGTCTTGATGGCCCAACAGATCTAAGTTTAAATTCTAAATATTTCCCCTTCTAGTTTGTGAGCCCATGAGCAAGTACACTTCTTGATCTCTCTGAGTCCATTAATGAAAAAAAAAAAAAGAATGAGTCTGTTTCCTTAAATGTAAAATTGAAGTATGAATATTTACCTGACAGGATTGCTATACTTATTAAATAGTGAGATCATTTAATTAACACACAGTGCTCAATTTTTTAAAACCGAATATATTTTGAATGGCTGAAAATATCTTTAGACATCCTATTTAAAGACATAATGAGCCTTAATTATAAAATATTTACGCTGTTTACTGTGTTTCATTTACTTTCAAGAATTTCATGATTGCATATTCATTTTCTATGATCAGTAAAATAAATACCCCAAACTGCAGTGTCTTTTGATTAATAGTGGGACTGTTCCATGAATTGTGCTTCAGATTTTTCTCATGAGTGTTGAATCTGTTTCCTCACTGAATACAAAGTATTCCAGTATGTGGATGTTTTGAGTAGGCAAGCAAATCCTTCTACATGTGACAATATTATTATTTTCTTTCAGGAAACCCTGATAGATTGGTGTGATGAAAAGGAACTTAATTTGATATTAACAACTGGAGGAACAGGGTTTGCACCACGAGATGTCACTCCAGAGGTGAGATAGTGTATACTTTTCTGATATTCAAGAAGTAGACTATTCATGTTACTTTTAATCCTTTTAATTATTTTTGTATGGCTTTTGTAATTTTGCTAGACAGAAATGACACCTGTGGTTCTAAGAATGTGAACATTTTGCAGTGGTTGAATATTTACATTTTTTAAAAAAAGTTTCTTGACTTCTTTTCTTTTGACTTAAACTAGATATTATCTAAAATGAGGAAGATTGAACTGGTCCAGAAGGTAATCTTGCATTTGTGGTATGTGGTCTGTGGTATCGGCTGAATTTCAGGCATATATTGCTAAAGGAAGTGATAGCAGAACTCTGACTCAGCATGGCATATGATCTGATGTGCTGTGTTAATGTAATTCAAAATATATCTGATTCCTTTTTTCTTTAGATACCCTTGTTTTGGTCTCAAGTAGAATGACTGTAATAGCATTTTTATACCAGTTTTATAGTATTTGATGAGAAAGTTATATATTCCATAATTTTAAATGTGAATTTAAATGCAGAATTTAATAAGCCAAGAAGCAAAATTAGTATCTAGTCTATGTCTTAAGAATCACCTTCAACCTTGCATGGGAAAAAAAAGTTAGGGAAAGAATGAAGAATAGACAGCGCTCAGTGATAGAAGGGGAAAAGTCTTTGTTTGTTTTTAAAGCAGCCATAAACTTCAGCTGTAACTTTAGAGTCATGTGCAGACTTATATTCATACTTAGACATTGTTTTGCTCACTTTCCAAAAAGTGTTTCTTGGCTGAATTTCAACTTACTGTTAGCTGTTTTGTTTTCTTTTTTTTTTTTAAATTTTCAAGTCAGTATCCCATTGTGTCTACTGTCTTATTCACAGCAAGATATTTTTGCTCTGTACCTATTAAATAATTATTGTCCCACTTACTCTAATATAGGAGTTTTCAAACTTTAACCTGTACCCCCACCAAAGGTAAAACGTTGCTGCGTCTTGCCCACAGTGTTTCTGATTCAGTAAATCTGCAGCGGGTCCCAAGACTTTGTGTTTCTGGTACGGCCCCGGGTAATGCACATGTTGCTGACCGATAACCATGCTTCCAGACTTTGGGTACCACTGCTCTAGTATGTGAAAATGTAAATTGTTTTAACAGATTTTAAAGCAATTTCTGTTTTTCTATGTAAAAATCACAGAAATTTTGGAAATAGGCTTATAAATATAATGGTTTTGTTTTTAAAGCAATCAGAATAGAGTCGTATTGGAAGATTGTTAGCTTCCAGTACTTAAAAAAGAAGGTGGGAGGGGGTTTCAGGATGGGGGCACATGTACACCCATGACTGATTCATGTCAATGTGTGGCAAAAATCACTACAATATTATAAAGTAATTAGCCTCCAGCTAAAATAAATAAATTATTTTCTTAAAAAAATAGGAAAGAAAGAAAAAGAAGTCATTCTTACATAGCTCTTGAGTCCTTAGGGGAAATGATCCTTTGGCCAATTTTTTCATTTCTTTTAAACTGTGAGGCTAACTTAAAAAGATAAAATTCGAGGTAAGCCATCTCCTCTAGAGGTATGTTTATGTTTTGTTTGTGAGAAAATCACCTACGTATGTGAAGACCTTAATTTTTGAAGTTTGAGTGTTGTGTTAAGTATTTTAAGTAAATGACTTTGTTTTTATATATCCCTATTGTTTATGTAATGGTTTGATATTTTCATAATATTATTTTTACATCATAAAAGTAAAAAAAAATTACCATAGAATTCATTCATAACCAGTTAACAATATTATTTTTAATTGTGAGAAAATAATTTGCATCACAAAGTATTTTGTATTCCCTAGAGTTTCAAGTTTATTCCAGAACACTAGGTTGCAAATTCACACTTTTAAATTCTGGCTCTGCTACTTATGACGCGGTGAGCATAGACTAATCATTAAACCATTCTGTGCCTCAGTTTCCAGTAAAGTGAGGGAAATGAAAGTGCCTATCTACCAGGGTAGCTGTGAGGATTCAATGAGAACTATTTTTGCTAAGAATACGAAAAAATATTTTTATCTTTTAGTTAATAAAAGGTAATTTTTTATTAGTTATTACATAACTACCAAAGTGGACAAATTTGTGGTATTTTTTTATATATATCAAATGGACAAAAACAGTCAAATACTGAAGTATTATCCATGTAGTCTTTGTGATCTTGTTAAATTTTTAAATATTTTGATGTAGTAAGCTTCATATTTTATCTTTTCTATCTCCATATAAACCAGAGGTCTTGAAATTCTATCATTCTGGCATCGATTTAGCCCCCAATGTTTGTTTGTTTGTTTTTTTGCTGTTGACAAAAGTCTGTGTCTTTCCATTACCTTGTATATGGCATCATATCAGAAATTGAGAGGTCCTTTATTATTCATTGAAGTTTTTCAGAAAACCCTAGAGATGCTCTTATATTTGTATATGCCTATAGTAGTTGCTGGCTAAAATTTGTATTAGGGTTGTTTTTAATGAGTTTAAAATACATGTAGTTATGTCTTCCCTAATATCTGTTTTTGAAAGCAAGTGACTTACCTGATTGTAAATATCTTGATCTTTAATGGATTGTAAATATCTTGATCTTTAATGGATTTACTTTATTTCATATTTTTATACACACACACACAGAAATATATACACACACACACATATACACATACCCAAAAAGTATGGTTATGTACAGCAAAAGTCCATAGCACTGTTAAGCCTTTGAAAAATAAGTGTAAAAGCCATCTGACCACTCAAAAATAATTCTACTAATTTCTTCTAATCTTTAAATAGTTGCAATTCTTATAATATCTAAAACATAGCACTGGAATGTCAGCTAGTAATCCTGAAATATAATTTTGTGCCTATAACAAGATAGTTACTTGTCTTTATCTTATTTGTCTTAGGTAATTGTGCCTAAAAAGGTTAATATATTGATAAACCATATGTGCCTATATACAACTGTTTGCAAATCTTTTAAAATAGAATCAGAAGTTATTAACGGAAAACACAAATATTAGTGATGAGGGTAAAATAATATAAAATTTCTTCCTTTGTCAGTAATGGTCAATAATTAGTTTGATCTACAGACAAAAAGTACAAATTGTTTGTGGGTTGTTTAAAAAAAAGGGAAGGTGAAAAATACTAAATTGAATGATTAAAATAAAGCAATCTAAAGTTATTGTCACTAGATATGAACGTTAGAGAAAATGAAAAGTTTAATAGACTTATCCAGATCTATTAACAGAAAAATGGAATAGCAACTTCAGTAAAGTGTATCTTATTTATATATTTTATAGGAATAAGGCAATCAGAATTGACTTTTCTAAATTATGAATTTGTTTCTGCTTTTTGGCACCATATCTTAGAATGTGGTTCATCTGACGGTCACATGCCTGCTGGTCCCCTCCCTTGCTCTAAACATGAGATATTATCAAAGCTTACATATAGTAGCATAATAAACCCTACTGTACAACTTTTTAGAGTTTTATTTGATGTAAAAAGCTTATTTTTTAGTAATAGATTGTGTTTTCTGTGAACTGATAAAGGTTGGATAATCTGTTGACATTGGTGAAATGCCAGTAATAAATTTTATAGTTATATAGAACATAAGAACTCATTGGTATACAAAGTATTATATCTTCATGTTCCACTATCACTTAAAAGTTTATATATCCAATATAGGCATTATTACATGAAGAATCTTTCATTATTCTTAAAAAGTAAAAGTATAATTAAGGATGTATAAGTGAGGTAAAGTGAAGGTCTTTTAGAATTAAAGTCTAGAAGACAATAAAAGATTAAGCAACATTTATTTTAAAAAGAACATCTATATGATTACAAAGAAATGTTTGATATTATGTTTTGGTAAATTAGAAAATATTACACTATTTAACATTTGTTAGGTAAAATTAAGTTTTAGCACTTTCATAGTGCTAAGCTACACCAAAGTAAAGGGTTATATAGTAATGTATTATTATGATTATGAATTAAAGAGTTAAATAAAATCCTAGCATGCATCTTAAATCTCATTTATTTATTCATTTATCAGATTTTTTATTTTTAATCCTTAATATGTGTCTGATGCCATGCTGGGTGCTGGAGTTAAAAAATGAGTAAGACATGATCCCTATTCTCAACTCAGTCTATCCATGGGTCAGCAAACTATGGCCTGTAGGCCAAATTCAGCCTGTTGTATTTTTTTTGTATGACTTGTGAACTAAGAGCATATTTTGATTTCTTTCAGTCATTCAGTGACTGAAAGAAATCAAAAGGAAAATGATATTTTGTGACATATGAGAGCCATTTGAAATATGGATTTCAGTGTCCATAAGTGAAATTTTATTGGAACATAGCCACACTCCTTCATTGACCTATTGCCTATGGCTACAATAGCAGAATAGAATAGTTGAATGAAAATCAATTAGGCCTGCAAAGCCTAAAATATTTGCTGTCTGATCCTTTGCAGAAAAAGTTTCCCACCTCTGGTCTGTTAGATGAAAAACAGTCATCTTTATTCATGTTTTTAGCAGACTTTTAAAATTTATTTTTACCATTTGTTCTTTAGTAATTTGAAATGATGTTGAGTTTTATTTCTTAAATGTTTAATCTTGGAAGGAGCAAGGAAAGAACACTTTTCTTCTACAGTAAAGTGTATTGCCCCATTGTCTCAGTAGACAATAGAGAATAATAAAAATCAAAGATCCCTCATATAAATAATATATAAAATTTTGAAGTTTCAAAATTGATCAAATTATTGGATTTGTTAAACATTGTTTCACTATTAATTTTTCTTAGTAGTACCTCCTAAAAAGTGTCCTGATCAAATTTGTCATTATGAAGTAATCAGACAAAAGGAAGAATTACAAAATGTCAGGGAATTATAAATTTGATGTAAAAGATATTCATTTAAAAGGGTTTTTGTGGTTCATTTTGGAAGTGAAGAGGCATCTGACAAAATGACTAACTCTGACAGTGATAAAATAATCTGGTACAAAGGATGAATTTCTAGGAAAAGATTATGAACTTCACAACACATATTTTGTTTATAGCTTGAAATGTTTATGTTTATTTGGAACAGATTGCTATCTAAGCCTTTCTACAAATATTTATATATTTTATAACTTTAGGTGTGAGTATACTATGACAGCTATCATAGTATGTGGTCATTAATCATTTCTTACATTGTAATGCTTAAAAAATAAGAATACTGTGTAAATAAAAGGAAAGAGACGTAATTGACCTGAGTTACTGAGTTAATTATTCTTAATTTGCTACAGTGCAAATTTACAGTTAAAAGTACCTCCTTATAGTTAATACTGAAATTTTAAAGATCAGAAGAACTCTTTTACATTATAGCAGAAGCATAGCAAAACATCATGTCCAATAATTTCTGTTTTTAAAAGAAAATTTGATCACTATTGCAGGTCATTTAAATTATATAGTTGCTTTCAAAGGCATATCAATATTCTCTAGAAGAGATTATTTCCCTAAAATATCATATACTGATACTGTAAAACTGTGTGAATATTTATTTTGTAATTCTAAAATTGTTATGACTAAGTAAAGTACCTATCATACATGGTAAAACTAAGAGTAACCATATTGTAATAAAATTTTGAGATTAAAATTTTTCCGTATAAATAGGATAACTAAACAATATGAAATTGGTAAGAAAGCAGAATACTAGAAACTTATATGGAAAACTTAAAAACCAGATTCAATAAAATATACTGTCCCTTTATGGTCAAATAAGGTTATATTTTACGGTTTTTGAAGGATCTCTTTTTCTTATTTTTTGAAATAGTTCTGGACGTGGGAATTATATTTTCATGTCTTACCTTTGTCTAAATATGTTGGGATGTAATGTCCCTTTCTCATATGATATATAATACTAACACTGTAGAGTCAGACAGACATGAATTTGAATCTTACTTCTACCACTAACTAATTATGAAATTAAAGCAAATTAAACTGTTCAAACTTCAGTTTACTCATCCACTCAGTTAGCTAATACATACCTCTCCAGGTTGTTTCTTCTAATAATTGAGATAGTAAAAATAGTCAATGATAATAATTAGTAAATATATATAGCACTTACTATGTGTCAGGACCTATTTTAAACTCATTTAATTTTAATTCATTTAGTCTTCAAAACAACCATATGAGGCAGGTACTAACTAATGTTATATATATTTTAAATATGGAGAAACTGGGACAAAGCAATCAATTGACTTGCCCAGGGTTATCCAAACTAGTAAGTGACAATAATGCATGTAAAAGGATCTCGTGTAAAGCCTGGCATCTTTATAGATCCTCATTAAATGTCCTTTTTTTCCTTTACCTTTTTCTTCCACATTTAATTAATAATATTACCTGTTGCCTCTAATTTAATATGATAATCCCAAGTATTTCTGCTGCTAATCATTGTACTCTGATACCTGTTGTTAGCTATTAACATACCTGATGGATATGTCTAAAAATTAAGAATGTTAGTCAACATTTTCCCACTACTAGTTTAGGGCATGGGCAAATGAATGAGAATAAGAATGTCTATAGTTTATATTATATGTGGATTATGAGTGATTGCATTAAGTACCTCTCCTGATATCCTGTCTGAATCTATTTATTTTGTTCCTCTGTGAGTTTAAAATTTTTGGAATATGGCTTGAATTGGCCCAAATACGTAGCATTCAGGATAGTTGTTAGTAATAGTCCTTTTTATCTGGAGTCTATATTTATTGTGCATTATCAAATTTTGAGTAGCATATGTCTTGGAGCTTGGGCACATTTATGACCTACCAGTTTGCTAAAAAAAACCATTTAGAGTCTTTGTTCAATTTAACAAGTATTTACCAAGCATCTTGGGCTTTATTGAATAAACGCTAAAATACTTGTATTCCTAAAATAGTCACCTGACAAATCAAAGTGATATAAACTTAGTACCAGAAATGTTCAGCCAATTTAGACCAAAAAAATTCTTTGAAGGGAAAGATTAAGAGAGAAGTGAGCAGTCAGTGAAATTTTTGTACAAGTAGAATTTAAGCTAAAATTGAAGGAGAGAAATATAACTTAGATTCAGAGAGAAGACATTACCAATGGGAGTAAGAAAGAAAGGGAAATTTATGATCAAGCTATGAGAAAGATAAAATTAAGAAAATCTTCCTGGCTAGAGCAGAGGATTCACTTTACAAAGAAGGATAGATAAACTGGAACTATGTTATTTTAATCTCTTTCTTAGAACAGCTAAATTCGTACTATCTCTGGAGATGAAAAACAGCAACAGAAAAAAAAAAAAAAGAAAAGAAAAACAGCAACAGAGATTCCTTAGAAGCCAAAATTCATAGGACAACTATCAACAAATACATGCCATAAAATCATGTCATCGAGGCTTTCTAAAAGTAGATCCTTTTGAAAACTGGCACTTACTCAAATGTACATTCCCCAATAAGACTAACATCAGTATTTTTGAAGATTGTTTCTATGCCCTGGTTTTTGTTTTGTTTTTTGAAGTCCTGATGTAAGCTACAAACCTAGTACCATTATTTGTGTGTAAAATTTAAACTTCTGTGAAGCACCAAGTTCCAGTTTTGTCGTTCAGAAACCTTTTCAGTCAATACAATCCAGGGTTTCCCAGGTGGTGCCAGTGGTAAAGAACCCTCCTGCCAATGCAGGAGACCTAAGAGACTCAGGTTGAATCCCAGGGTCCAGAAGATCCCCTGGAGAAGGAAGTGGTAACCCACTCTAGTATTCTTGCTTGGAAAATCCATGGACAGAGGAGCTTGGCAAGCTACGGTCCAGCAGGCCACAAAGAGTTGGATACGACTGAACAACTTAGCACATAGCATGTATCTGATAATTAAGACATCGAGAAATTTTTTTTATCACAGATTTTTGCCAGTGCTGTGCCTTATCCTTGAGTTGGCCTAATGTTTTATATAAAAGTACTATATAATAATAGAGAAATCACAGTATCTCAAAGTTTGAGGAGAATTCAAAAGCCATTGTGTTAAAAGTCGTAACATGACCCTTTTATCATTCCCAGCCCTTGTGTGAACACCTCAATTGCATATTCTTTCATGTGAGAGTCCCTTGTTTGTGTAATTCTAATTACTTGAAAGTCCAAATATGCCCTCTTACCCAAGACATTTACCCTCTGTTTTATTTATATATTAAAAGGAAAAGCTCCTTAGTATAATTATCCCAGTTTAAAAGTAACTGGTATGTATAACATTAGACAATTTAGATGATTAGAGCAATAGGTGACGTTGCATTTAAAAATCATGTTGTTAGTCCCCTATTCCACATAGCAACACTGCAGAGTGAAGTGAACATTGCTTTTTGAGGTGAGGATTTAGGAATTTCAAGCATAAGGCAAAAGGAAACATTTCATATGTGAAGAACCCATAAATGAAATCCTGTCTTCATTTTTCCCATAAGTACATTTCTTAATTGCATGCTTACTCTGCATCAGAATGTGTTCTCAGCTTTTAGGGGGTCCTGATGGGGGAAAGAGATTAATCATATCAGTAAGCATACGAGTACAAATATACTTTTTATGGTAAATTCTATGTCTAATTAAAGCTTTCACTAGAAAAGTAGCGTTGCTCATATAACTGTTTGTGAGGCAGCATAACATAGTGGTTAATAGCTCAGACTACTTGAATTTGAATCCTGGATTCACCTCTTACTAGCGTGTAACCTTTCACAACTTGCTTTACTCAGTTTTCTTATGTGCAAAATGGAGAAAATAAGAGTACCTACCTCATAGGGTAGTTATATTATGTGGGTTAATGTAAGTAAAACACCAAAAGCAACGTTTGTTTACTACACAGATATTTCCTATTATTATCAATAATCTAAATCAAAAGAACTTTAGCTTACAAAGTTAGAAGATAATGTTTGAGTAAGTATTGAAAGAATTTCTCTCTGGGGAAAAAATCGAGCAAGATAGGGCCTAAGGTATACATAGAATAGTTGTGGGAAAGGAAAAAGCAGCAGAGATGACATGCTAAATGTTTATTTTTACCTTGAATTCATCAGATAAAACCTTGAAATCAGTGTTCCAACTCACCATTTTACAATCTACTCCCATAAAATGAACAGAGGCCAGCATACCAGGATAGTTCTATAAAATATATACTAAGACATTGACAAGAAAACATCATTAAATATTTAGCAAATATTAATATAAAATACTAAAAGTGTGTTTATCTAGAGAAATAGTTTCAGGAATGAGGATTTCAGAAATTTCCTTTCTTATTGTCTGAAATCAAGAATGTGAATTCATCTTCCTTTATTAAATCTTCATCCATGAAACAGACTTAATGTCGCTTTTCAGACAAAATGTAATATGATGACTTGTATCTGTCAAGTCTTCTGAGCTTCTTAGAATTATATCACTGAATTAGAGCAGAATATGGAGAAGGCCATGGCAGCCCACTCCGGTACTCTTGTCTGGAAAATCCCATGGACGGAGGAGCCTGGTAGGCTGCAGTCCATGGGGTCTCTACGAGTCGGGCATGACTAAGCGACTTCACTTTGACTTTTCACTTTCACTCATTGGAGATGGAAATGGCAACCCACTCCAATGTTCTTCCCTGGAGAATCCCAGGGACGGTGGAGCCTGGTGGACTGCCGTCTATGGGGTTGCACAAAGTTGGACACGACTGAAGCGACTTAGCACCAGTAGCAGCAGGAGAGCAGAATATCTGTGACTTCGTGTTATTGCCATGCCTAAAAGGAAACTGGCAGGGAGGAAGAAAATGGACTCAAATAACTAAATAAATTTTTGCAATTATTCTGGTAATTTTACGAGTATTATTTCCTCATACTGGAACTTGGGAAGACCATGGCTGCTATTAAAGACTGGCAGGCGAATATCCAACAGAGGGAGTAACCATTTCAGAAAATCTTAATAACAGGCACACAACTGAGAATTTACAGGAAGAATCCAAGTTCCTTTAAAAGGTGCTGAGAAGATAGAAGCAGTAAAGTTGTTGGAAGTATGATATTTGAGAATGAATTGTTACCAGTTTCTCAGAGAGAGAGAAACAGACATCAAATATCAAAGGCAACAATGCAGAAGAAGCAATTGATTGTGCTGGAAGGACCAATTAATAAGAGGCAATATATTATAATGTTCTGTGAAGAGAGCATTATAGTGATGAATGTCATTAGGGTAATTTAAGTGTTTGTCCCCCACCGCTTCACTCCTTCCTGTAAGTTTGATTGCAGCATATGATATGTTACTCTTGCATGTAATAGTCCTCAGGGTGAAACTTTATAAGAGGAGAAGAAAGGTCAGTTTTGATTAGAAGGTGATTTTCAATAGTTTAAAAAATTTTTTTAATGCTTTTAAATGCTTTTCTACAAATTTGAAGCAATGACAAAATAACTTAGTTTTGAATATTGTATAAAAATGGGACTTCCTTGGTGGTCCAGTGGTTAAGACTCCCCACTTCCAATGCAGGGGGCACGGGTTAGATCCTTGTTCAGGGAACTAAGACCCCACATGCTGTGCAGCATGGCCGTAAGAAAAATGCGATCTTATCATAATGTTTCCCACACTCTCAAAGATTCAACACTGTAATTTATAGGAGACCTAAATTATAAAAGAGGACACTTTAGTATAACCCTGTTGATGAGATTCAAAGAGATTACATTATACTAATTTCCCACTGTTGTTAAACGTGATATTTAGAGGTTTGGCTAATTATGTGATATGCATACTTTGATATGAGTTCTATTGGTGGGTCCCATTTATTTCCCTTTCTCATATATTTCCTTTTTAGTATTTTTCAAGGCTTACGTATACTGTATCCTGTCCCTTAAGATGGGACTGCTCTGTGGGGTGATGAATGAATATCACCATCAGTATTAAATATTAATAATTAGAGGAATGAGAGATCTGTTTTTATATAATACTGAAAGCCAATCCTAATATAAATGCACCTTCCCTCATGGGTGTATCTTGTGAAATAGTAGCAGCAATAGTAAAAATAATGCTCTAGTTTAACATTGTTCAAACTTCAGTTGTTACTGTTTGCCTTCTGAATATAAGATACCTTAGAAGAGGGATCGGCAAACTTATTCCTTAGAGGAAGTAAATATTTAGAGTTTATAAATATTTTAGGCTTTGTGGGCTTTGTAGTCTCTGTCATAACAACTTAACTATGCCAGCCTGTCACAGAAGCTGCTATATGATGATATCAATAAATGGGCCCTGCTGTGCCCCTAATAAAACTTTATTTATGGATGCTAAAATTGGCTTTCTCTTAATTTTCACATGTCATGAAGTATTACTCTTCTTTTGAGTTTTTTTTAAATCATCTAAACATTTGAAGATTACCGTTAGATTGCAGGGCATGCGAAAAAACAAGTGGCAGCAAGATTTGTCCCATTGGCTATGGTTAGCCAACCTCTATTTTAGAACATTCCTACCTACTGTCTACACACATCTCTGTATTATTCAAAAGCTCATAAGTATGTAAGAGTGTTCAGAGAATTTAAGCCAAAACATTTCAGAAGAATTTTCTGAGAATTTAATAAGAAAAAGGAGTTGCCCTATAGAAATTAACACTTGTTAGATTCAAATATGTTGAGTGCTTACCATGTAGATACCAGGTCTTTAACTTGGGCAGTTAGAAGAATGGACTTGCCATTTACTGAAATGGAGAAGACTGTGGGAAGAGTAGGTTTGAGGAGGAAGATCAGGAGATTTACTTTGGTCATAGAAATTTCTAACTGCCTCTAGATATCCAAATGGTGATGTTAAGCTGGCAGTTAGATATGTGCATCTGGAGTTGAGAGAAGTCTGGGCTAGAGATACTATTTTTTTTTAGAGTCATCAACATCTTAATGGAATTGAAATTCATGACAACTGATGAGATCATTAAGGTATTTAGTAATACTACTATTTATTTTATTACTACCCCTGCTTCCTTTCTCATCCACTTTCAAAGAGGTAGGTAGTTTCTAGAAACCTGGCCCCTCTGCTCACTCACAAAGGGTGGAAGGGATCCCACTGAACAGGAACTTGGCCTATACGGGAAGGACTGTTAGTTGGCCATCTTGAAATTTTGCCATGGTGTAAAGATAAGAGTGAATTTTCCCAAGTACCTCCTTGCTGGAAACTGTTTGCACTGGAGGTAAGTGTGAAAGGGGAGGTTGTGGGGATTGAGGGGGTGAGGGCTTCCTAAACCTTTCCCAAACCTCAGGAGTGGCTTGATTCTGAGGAAGGGAGAAGGTTCAGACTGGTTCCTATTTCCCCGAACCAGTTTGTACAGCCCTAAATTTGACCTGCTTTCCTCAAACTGGGAGTCAGAAATCCCTTTTCTCTTCTGTTTTTCTGCTGCAGAAATTCCCAACATTCCCATTTTGTGGGCTCCAGAAAGGGGTAAGCGAAGACTTCAATCCCAGCCAACCATTTCCAGATTAATAATTTTTAGTGTTTTGATTTATTTTATCATCATAAAAAATGCTTGGACCCATTTATCCCATTTGTTTAATTTCCTTGTGAATTGTTATGTATCTCTGTTCTAGGGTCATTTCGTATCCCTGGACAATAGAGTTCAGATCCATCTGCTCTCTCCTTTTATGTGCTATTTCTCTTGTGGATTCTCATGTGCAGCTTATTGATGACTATTTCCTAGATGGAAGACACTCCATTCAGGAGACTGCTTCACTCTTAATCTCATCTTTTCCTGAATGGTGTTTTGTTCCCCTGCTGACAGCTTTCACTACCCTACCCAACTGCTTCTGATGATCTGTCATCGCTTCTCTGCTGTTCTGTCTTCCTGTTTGACTGCCTTTGATTTTTTGTCTCTACTTTTTGCCCCCATTACTTATCTGCTGAATGATTTGCGTTCTTCACTCACTGGTGCTTTGTCCATCAGCAAATGGCCTGGTACTCCATATTCATCTGCTATTTTAGCATTTTTAGACTGCCCAGCATTGTTTATCTGCTCTCCTACCATTCTCCTCTACCGTGGCCTTCCAAGTGCTGTGCTGTCTGTCTGCCTGATCTTGCCCTACCCAGTCTATGCCTGTAATATTATAAATAGATTCGGATTGTTTAACACTTCTGTTACCTATCTCCACTTGCCTTGTGCCACTAAGTTGGACTGCTGACTGGATATGCTTGACTACTGTTCTTCTCTACCTATTTGCTGCACATGGCTGCCCAATTATTTGACTTGAGACATTGCATCGCCTATGTACTCAGCCTTGCAGCTTGCTGTTTGCAACTTGCTGTTTGGTCCATATTGCCTCCTTTATACTTCTGTGCTAAATCACTGGTGTTGCTCATCTGTTGTTTTGTAATCCTAATCAGATTTTATTTCCAAGAGAAGTGTTGCCTACTTATTGTCCAAACATATTTTAGCAATGGAAAATCTTTTACTATTTAAGTCCAGTCCAATTTACTCCTCAACTGACTTAAATTCACTACCACCATCCTTTCTGCTTTTTTATACAACTCCACATTCTTCCTTCTATTTAGGAATAGATTTTTCTTTCTAAATCATTTATCATCTTTGTTTCAGTTGCCTTTTCATCTCACATACTATGTGCTTTTTGTTCCTTGTATGTGGGATCTATCAGTAATTTTCCATATACTAAATTTGTTTTCTAATTTGTTTTCCCTGATTGTGTCAGGGCTTCATGAGGATAAATTGCTCCTATTACTTTTATCCTTTCTAGTTAAGACCAGAATGATTTTTTGAAACTTTAAAGTACCGTCTCTAAAGATAATACATTTGATTGTCTTACAGTTCTTTGTAGGTGAGACTAAAGTAACTCTCCACTCTGCTCCATTTTTCCTGAGAATGTCGTTTCTCCATGATTTACATGCTATCACTTAGAGATCCTTCTGATGTATTTATCTTTTCCTCCTAAATTTTAGATTATCATTTCTTGTGTGTAGGTAAACTTTTAAATTGATATTAGTATTTGGCATCTAGAAAAAATTGAAATAAAAATTATCTGCATGTAAAGCTTATTGTCTTATTCCTTTACATTTAAATGAATGACAAGATCAGACAAGAAGTAGAAAAGAATTGTGAAATTTTCAGTTTCAAGAATCTAAGGAGATTTAAATTGGGGAGTGTTTACATGCATGCATGTGTGTGTATGTAGAGTTGAAGTGTTCTATGTGCGTATGTATCCACATCATTGTGCATGAAGTGCGGAAAATGCTGAGTATCCATATTAAATTTTACTTTTCAAAAAATGAGAGGGAAAAGGAATAGGGGGAAACTAAAAAGAGAGTGATAAACAGGGAATAGAGAAAAAGGTATGGATAGTTGGTTCTTCTTCTCCTTTTTGTTTTCTTTTAGTAATAGAGGTAAGATTAATGTGAATCAAAGGACTGCTTTAGGATATCAAGAAAATTATTTCAGTAGATCTTTTTATTGTATAAAATACACAAAATGTAAATTTTACTATTTTAATCATTTTTAAGGTTATAATTCAGTGGCATTAAATACTTTCACTATTCTGTATAGCCATCACCACTATAGATTTCTAGAACTTTTTCAAAATCCCAAATAGAAACTCTGTACTTTAAACAGTAATTCCCCATTCCTCCTTTCCACAACCCCTGGTAACCTCTATTTTACTTTCTGTCTCTGAATTTGCCCATTTCAGGTACCTCATGTAAGTGGAATCATACAATTTTTGTCCTTCTCTATCTGACTTATTTCACTTAGCATATTTTCAGGTTCATTCATGTTGTAGCATATATCACACATTCATTCATTTTAAAATAATATTCCATTGTGTATATATACATTAGCTTATCTCTTCATCTGCCAAGGGACACTTGAGCTGTTTTCATCTTTTGACTATTAATACCACTATGAACATTGTTGTGCAAGTACCTTTTTTCTTTTTTTTTTTTTTGTCTTTTCACCTTTTGGGTATTTACTTAGAAGTGAATTCAGTAGCATTTAATACTTTTGTCTAAGGAGAAATTAAATTAGTAGCAAAGACATCAAGGAAACTACATCATTTACATGATGCAACATTAGCATGAAAACAAGTCCAAGATACTTCATTATGAGTAGAAGAAATTATAAACTTTTAGAAAGGCCACAGAAGACCAAGTGAGATTTAGAAGACCCTCTGTTGTAAGAATAAAAGGGAGAAAAAATTGAAATAACCCAGATGTTGGAGGTTTGAGGAAAGCAAAAGTGCTTCTGGAGAAAGTTGAACTTAAAAAATATTTGAAATGAAATAATGCAGACTTTAAAAGAAGAGAAGAGATAAGTGTTTGAAAGGCAAGGTTTAAAGTTAATGGAACTGAGATGAGGCAACCAGGTTATATGTATAGGAACCAGTAATGGGAACAGGAATTCAGTTCCATTCAGCTGCTCAGTCATGTCCAATTCTTTGTGACCCCATGGAGTGCAGCATACCAGGCTTGCCTGTCCATTACCAACTCCCAGAGCTTGCTCAAACTCATGTCCATCAAGTTGGTGATGCCATCCAACCATCTCATCCTCTGTTGTACCCTTTTCCTCCTGCCTTCAGTCTTTCCCAGCATCAGGGTCTTTTCAAATGAGTCAGTTCTTCGCATCAGGCGGCCAAAATATTGGTGCTTCAGCTTCAGCATCAGTCCTTCCAATGAATATTCAGGACTGATTTCCTTTAGGATAGACTGGTTGAATCTCCTTGCAGTCCAAGGGAATCTAAAGAGTCTTCTCCAACACCACAGTTCAGAAGCATCAGTTAATTCTTCAGCACTCAGTTTCTTTATGGTCAACCCTAACATCCATATGACTACTGGAAAAACCATAGCTTCAACTAGACAGACCTTTGTTGGCAAAGTAATGTCTCTGCTTTTTAATCTGCTGTTTAGGTTTGTCATAGCTTTTCTTCCATGGAGAAAACAAGCAAACGTCTTTTAATTTCATTTCAATTTAGTGGTCTTCAATTTGAATGCCTAACTTTCTACCTAAATTGAACTCTGCATCATAGTGTCTTAGACCTTAAAGGAGTTACAAAGATTGGAATGGATTGTTCTTTGTCATCAAGGGGTTTAAAACTAGAGTAGTTAAAAATGCACTAATGATGGGTTTAAGAAAAAATACTTTCAGTCCTTTAAATGGTAATGTTTTCCCTTGTTAACTTAATAAATTTTTGGTGATTTTAGCCAAGGTTCCTCATCTAAATTATCAAACACAGAAAGTGATTTGAGTGACTGTTGTCTCAGTTCTCTCAAGGGTCATGTGTAAACTAGTACTATTTTATTTGAATAAGAGAGAAATTAATTCAGTACATCTAACAGTTCTCTCAGAATCTATTGAAAAAGGCTTAACTCTGTGCTATACAGCCGATTAGGTGTCTGTAACACAAAACGCCTTGCTCTCAAGGAACTTAGTTTCCAAAAGAGGGGAAAAGGCATTTGGCAAAACATGCATTTCTAATATCATCCACAAGTTTTTGTTATTTTCTTCTAATTATTCAGGGAAAATGTTTGTAGTCAGAGTGATTGCATATGAGGGAATCCTTTTGCCTCTTACAAGCATTATTGATTCAGGATTAAGAATGTCTCTATTTAATATCTTGTCACAGCTAAAGGATTCTGGTAATAGTTTAAATGCCAATAAGAATCTCTTTAATTTTAAAACTGTAGGGCATTCAGTAACAGATTAGTGATTTGGTAGCTGTTAATACACATGGTTACCTAAAACCAAATTTATTGGTTTTATAGTGAAAAATAGAGAATAGCTAGATAAATAGATAATTAGTGTTCAAGAGGTTGTTCTTGAATTAATTGCAAGAACAATGAGGGATTACCTCTGCAGATACAACTGTATACTAACGCAGAAAATGTTTGTTAATTTAATTTATTCTCACTGTCAACTAAAGCTCACTTGAATTCTGGGTGTCAGGAATTTCAGTTGATATTCATAGTTTTCTTTATGGATTTGATTAAGTAGTCATTTGAACTTGGAATTTATTTGTCCTCCCTAACTTGATATGTGCCTTCAAACTTGAAAGCAATTATTTTCTTTCCTATTGGTCAGTACTTCAGTAATTCCTTTAAAGTAATCTCTTTAAAGTGCTACACTTAAGATAAGTTTTAGTAACCTGTTTTTTCTCCCAACCCCTGATGTCCTACTAAAGTTATTTATTTTGACAATACAGCTATGGGAAGATCAAAGTTCACATGTCAGGAGAAAAGCAGTAAAATAGAAATAACATCCAGATTTAACTTTTTTTTTTTAACAATGATGAACAATTTTAAAAGATTCTGCTTTACTTGTATTCATTCTGAAAAATATATTTAATGAAAAAAATAGATATTTTACAGTATAAGATCTGGAGTAAAGGAAAATATGACTAAATCATTTTATTAAGCTTGTTTTATTAGTAATAAATATAGTTTTTTCTTTTGTGACATCTGAAATTCTGTTTTTATTTTGAGAAAAGCTTCAATTGGAGTTAAAGTTGTTTAATATATTTCTTTGGTAAAGGTTAACCTAAAAAGGCAATATTTCTGTCATACCTTTATTGGACTTCAAGTTCTTTTTATATTTAATAAGATCTAAATGTCTTTGCAATCAGGAGACTCTTTGTAGGCAACTACTCCTAACAAGCAAGTTGTCATATAATTTTTCTTTTTCATATTTTTCCTTTCTCTCTTAAAGAACAGTAGATCATATTCAGTACCTTGCAAAGGAAGATGTAGCTTCCTTATGCGAGCATTCTGTGGAGGAAGTTTCACTCCTTCAGTTTTGAATACCAGCAATGACAATAGCAGGTGCTAATAACCAGTCTCTGAAACCCTTTCTCTCTTTTTCTCCCCTTGTCTCCTACATCAAGTATTTCTTGTCTTACTGACAAGAACTAACACAATACATGTGTAGCACAGAAGATCTAGTGAGGTGAGAGAGAACATTGAGCGAAGTCAGTTGCCTCAGATACAGAAACTGTTTGTTGCAAAGCTTCTTCATGTACGTTTAATAGTATGTAATTCCATAAATATCAAAATCAATACCTGAAAAGTTCACTAGTTAGATACATGGATATTTATAAAATACAAACCACTGAAGACTTTTGTATTTATCTCTGAATGCTTTTAGATTTCTTATAATGTTTAGTATTATTGAAGAAATAGAAATTATTTTCCATCAGCAGCATAAAAACATTTTAGATGTTCAGGAATCAATTTTTCTTTAGTTTATTCATAACTATATTAGAGTAATAGATGTTTTCTTACTATGCATTCAGAGGTAATAATCTCATTATAGAGATCTTGAACAAATGTTCTAAAAGAAAATATCTCTTACAAATTAAATTCTTTTCTCATTCCACAACTGGATGCCCTCTGGTCAAAATTAAGATCAATCTTAAAAGAAGAGTAGAATGTAAAAGCCTTTTTAGATGTCCTGTTTCTCATGATGATTAATATCTTAAAAGAAAACTTAAGACCATCTGTAGAAAGCTCTTATTTTATTTACCGGAAACTCTGTCTTCAGATTTCATAGTTCCTGGTTTGTGTTAGAATGTTTAGGACCACAGCATTTTGCATATTACAGGTGTTTAATAAGAGCATAAAACGGTGACTTTTTACTAAAGTTGTTGTTTAGTTGCTAAGTCTTGTCTGACTCTTAGTGACCCCGTGGACTGTAGCCCACCAGGCTCTTCTGTCCATGAGACTTCCCAGGCAAGAATACTGGAGTGGATTGCCATTTCCTTCTCCAGGGAATCTTCCCGACCCCAGGATCACACCTGTGTCTCCTGCATTGCAGGCAGATCCAGGCTGAGCCACCAAGGAAGCTTAATATAAAGATGAGATTTAAATGAAAAAATATATGGTTATTTAAGATTCAGTTCAGTTCAGTCCAGTCGCTCAGTCGTGTCTGACTCTTTGCGACCCCATGAATCGCAGCACGCCAGGCCTCCCTGTCCATCACCAACTCCCGGAGTCTTCTACCCAAACCCACGCCCATCGAGTCGGTGATGCCATCCAGCCATCTCATCCTCTGTCGTCCCCTTCTCCTCCTGCCCCCAATCCCTCCCAGCTTAGGAAAAGGCAAATGTTTTTATGACTTAAATGCTTTTTATTAATACCTGTAATTTTTTTCTGAATATAGATTTCTAAATATATTTTGATTTGGTACTTTGAAATACTTTCCCACTGTGGAAAAACTTGGCCCAGTAAAAGAACATACCCTCTGAGGCATATCCTGTCAAAGGACATATAAACTCCCCAAGCACAAGTAAGGCAGCAGAACCATTCATTAATAGGTGGAATGAAAAGATGACTGCTAGAACTGTCAAATACAAAATGTAAGACAGAGAAGACTTAGGTGACCATTCTTATTTGTTGCTCATATTAGGGGAATTTGTTTAGGACAAATACTAAACCAGAAAGGATGCAGACACAGCAGAAGTATATCAAACTGTCACCGGAAATCCAGGGTTAACTAGTGGATGATGAAATATCTGAAGAACAAAGACATATTTGCAAAGATAAAAATATAACAAAAGACCATCATTTATGAATGAACAAATGGGGAGAAAATGGGACTCTAAGAAATAAGAAAATAAAAGTTAAAATTTTTACATCTGAGGACAGATATAACAGCAGATTGGAGCAGTAGAAGAACAAATTAGCATACTGAAATATGTACCTGAGGAAATTATCTCATATCAGAACTATCACATAGAGAGATGTTGTAATGGAAAAAATAGAGAAATAGGGCATGGAGAGTGAAATGAAAGGTCCAAAATATATTATATCAAAACCCCCCCAAAGGAGAGAATGGAGGAAAGACCATGATTTAAAGAGACGATGTCTGTAAATTTACAGAACTGATTAAAAAAACAGTAATCTACAGATCCTGAAGATATAATGTATCTCAAGAAGAATAAATGAAATAAATCAATGCCTAACCACATAAAAGTAAAACTTTAGAAACAAAACAGACAATCTTAAAACTAGCCAGAGAGAAAGGACAGATCACTTACATAGGAATGACAGCAGGCTTTTAAACAGCATTGGAATAAAGCAGATAATAGAATATATCTTAAAAGTATTAATGAGTTATATTGGAAATTATTTTATACAGGTTTTCATTTTGTGACCTACATGTGTGAAGTATCTATTTTGAGGTTCATTTGTTCTTAATAAACTTGTTCTAAAATTTGGATAGAGAATAGTTAGACACTTAATAAAGCGCATATGTGGGCTAAAATGAACATCAAAGTAGCACTGAAAGAGGCAGTGTTGTATTGGCCAACCCAATAAATGAGCAGCTTCAGGAGTGTCTATGTGTATATTTTTGTGTATGTTGTCTACATGTCGGTAGAAATGGTTATATCTGCTGCTCATTCTTGACTAGGTGATGGGATTTGCTTAGTGCAGTCTCAGCTGGTAAAGAATCTGCCTGCAGTGTGGGAGACCTGGGTTCGATCCCTGAGTTGGAAGATCCCCTGGAGAAGGAAAAAATTACTCACTCCAGTATTCTGGCCTGGAGAGTTCCATGGACTGTAAAGGCCCTGGGGTTGCAAAGAGTCAGACACGACTCAGCGACTTTCACTTCACTTCACTTCAGTAGACAGAACTAACTTCTTCCTTCCTATTCCAGTGGCTGCCCTAATAAAGTCAACTATTCAGTTGCCTATAACCCTAACCTTAAGAACTCAACTCCAGTCCTGAGACATGTACTTGTGTGTATACACCCATATACATTATCCTCAGTTTTATGAAGTGTGTTTGTTTAAGGATAGACTCTATTTTGACTTCTAAATCTCAGACTTGAAGGAAATATAGGCGGTTTTGGATAGTTAACTACGTTATTCTAAGTACCATAGTCTGGATGTTCTGAAAAAAACTGGGGATCTTCACAGCTTAAATTAAAGATCCTGATTATAAGATGTCAGCCCAAAGTTCCATACTGAAAAAAAAAATGTACATGTGTGTATGTATATAGCTGTGTGTGTATACAAGGGTACACTCACATGTAAATTATGATTCCTTGGGAGAATCTCATAGGATAAAATATTTTATGTTTCAAATTAAGGGTAGATATAAGAGCTATTATTTAACTTTTTAAGAACTTTTTATTTTTATGATCTTTTTTTCCATTCCTACGGTTTAGTTTTTTCATTTGCATAGGATAGCTGCACATCTTTTTAGAACAGTTTTTCAAAATTGGGCGCCTCATTATTTTTAAGTCCTTTGTTAAGAGATTTTTTTTCCATTATAATAAAGGTAAATATTTTTCTTCTAACATATCAATTTTATTTAATAAATAATGTCTTCCAGATTGTAAGTCACTGAATTATTCATTTCTCATTCTTTCTTTTCTGAGACTTTTGTAGATTTTTCTGCTATAAAGTATAATAATTATTTGTTTTAAGTGATTATGATAAGTATTAGAAGTAGAGCATTAATTTGAGTTGAGTCAAATGTTGGCTCTTTGTGTTCCCCTGTTTTACAGCATCCTGGATCTTAGTCCGTGCTGACCTCTTGTCAGGCTGATGTTGCCTTTACAGCCTTAATTTGTAATTTATGGTTGTTACAGAAATTTTAAAACATTATATTTATTTGTTTGGCTTATCAGTTTGAATAATTTATTTACCACAAGTAGTTATGGATACTTACTTAGGTTTTCCATCTTTGCTTAAGTATATAATTACATTGCTGTTTTTTGTTGGCCTTTGGGTGAAAACATAAATGCAGAAGGTGCTGTTAGTTCTTCTTTCTTCAAAATACATCTATAATCTTCTCACAGTCTTTTCCCAATTTACTTTGGAGGTTTTATGGTAATGTCCAAGGCTATATTCCTGGTAATTGGTATCTCTAAAACTGCTGTTTCTTGATAAATCTTTATTAAGTTTTCAAGATTATTGCTGGCATATTGCATTCTTCAAACATCTTCTGGTAATTCACACACATTCGAAAACAAACTTGCCTGTAACTTCTACTCCATACTGCTTCTGAGAGAACTGTTCAGTTTTCACACTTTGACTGTAGTACGTAATAGCAACTTGCACAACATAGGTAACGTTAGATTTGTGTTTTAGTACAAATCTCAGCATTCAACATTTGTTAAGCACTTGCTACATGTTAGGAATGATACTATGCATTTTTATATTCTGTAGCATTTAAGCAAAGTACAAAGACCCTTCCTATATCTGTACAGGGTGTAGTGCTTTTTAAACTGAAAGCACATAGTAATTAGATTTAATGGATTAATTTCAGAATTGGAGTCTACAAGCCTGAGTTTTATTGATTTACTGTGTGGCTTTGCATTATTCATTAAATTTATTAGTGAGTCTGTTTCTTCTCTTACAAAAAGATAATAAAGTATCTCTTCATATTATGTAGTATAGGAATCTGTTAAGTATTTAAATAGAGAATATCTGTAGATGTTTTGTAAGAAAGGCATCATAAATAAAACCTTCTGATGTGAATATTTCTCCTATTATTGAATTATATTGCTTAGTAATAGTATTCCTTTTTATGTTTTCAGTGTAGTGAGTAAGAGAAATAAGAGCTTTTACATGGCATTATAAATTTATGTTGTATTAATATATAATGTTATCTATCATACTAGCATTAAAAATATTATGACATCCTTTTAGTTAACTAAGAATTGCTTTATTGTGTTAACACTTTAGTTTTATAAGAAGGACAACAAATATGATTGCCCCTTTTTACAAATGAAAAGCTAAGAAAGAGAGATAAATTTCTGGAAGCATAAGAACAGAAGCTGGTATTTGTTTAATGTGTGAATAATGAAAGATGATTAGGTTATAGATGATGAATAAAAAGCCAGATCATAAAGTGAGAGGTTATTAGGTTTAAAATCAATCTTTAGATGAGTAAAACTATAAGAGAATAAGTTATTTAATTCAAGCTACAGCATGTCATGGGCTTCCCAGGTGGTGCTAGTGGTAAAGAACCCTCCTACCAATGCAGGAGGCATTAAGAGACGTGGGTTTGATCCCTGGAGGTATTAAGAGACGTGGGTTTGATCCCTGGGTCAGGAAGATCCCCTGGATGAGGTCATGGCAACCCACTCCAGTATTCTTGCCTAGAGAATGCCATGGACAGAGGAGCTTGGCAGGGTACAGTCCATAAGGTCGTAAAGAGTAGGACATGACTGATGAGACTTGGCATGCACACATGCACAGCATGTCATAGTCTCCAAATATATATGGATGTAGATTTTTCTCTCATCTTTACTATTGGACTTTTCTAAGTTAAGGTTATCTCAGTACAGTAGCAGTATTGGGTTTCTTTGCTTTTAAGAAGTACTGTACTCATTTTCATATTTCCCAAATGGCCTGTAATTTTAAAACTGAGGGTGGTATAAGAAGACAAAATAGAACGCCTTATAATAATATTTAAAATAAGAATGAGCTATTTTTTGGTTTTTCTCTTTTCTTAGCAGTTCTTCCACTTATTCTTCTTCCTTGACCTCATTTATTTTTTTCTTTCTCTCCCCTTTTCACAAGTGCCTGTTTTGGTAAAAATCAAGAACTTCAGATGTGATAATTACATGTTTCTAATGTGGATACTTTCTAAAGAATCCACCAGTGAGAATTATTGTATCTTTAGGCAAAGAGCAAAGTTTTAAATTTTTCTAAAATCAGTTGTCAGTGAGTCAGTTGCAAATAGTACTTATGAGCCTAAAGTAGGAGCTTATTTCTTTTATTCTGACTTAAGATTTTTGAGCACAGCTTCACTTATATTGTTATATGAACCCTAAAATCACTGCTGTAAGTAAACTTAGTAATTATGTGTGATCATTAATAAAATGGAAATCCAATGTGTAGATTTTTTAGGTAGCTTTTTTAGGTAGCTTCTGTTATGTTTCTACTTATATTATATACCACTAATGACATTAAAAATAACAGAATTCCAGAGTAGTTGGAATAAAGAGGTTGGGTTATGTATTCCCCAGTTAACTGACAACAGACAACAGTCTTTCAGTGAAATTTCAAATTGGATCATCTTTCTACTTCATGTTTCTTCATATTTGAGAAACAAGATATTTTTCCATATCTATATATCAATTTTTGAAGAGCATGAATTAATACTATTTTGTTCTCTGTAGATTAAAAGAAATGTAACCAACAACTTACAATAAAGATGAACTTTATTGTTTTTCACATAATGCCAAAAATGAATAAATGTGTAATGCATATATAAAAATGCTAATAATCTGTAGAAATACCACTATTTTCTCACATTTTCCTGTAAAGAGATAAAAAGTAGTGCAATTTGTAGACTACTTATTAGACTATAAAGATAAGTGCTATTCTTGTGAAAAATCTCTTATAAAAAATAGTTCACTCATTTGAGTTACCTTATTTTTTTGTTTGATAATTTGACTATCAAATTATTAATATTTAGGTAAATGAGGAAAATAATATGAAAAAGTACTCACTGAGTAAGGAAAGTACTCAATAAGTACTCACTAAGGAGTACTTACTGCTATATATGTACTCAACTTGGTTCTTTTTTTTATAAAAAACAAGTTTACTGACACATTTCTTCACTCTTGACCACCAATAATTCTCAGGATTTTCAAAAGCCTTTTTATAAAAAACATCAACTTGGTTCTTTAACAAGGGTTGGGATCTAAATGTTAACAGATGAAGTGAGATTTTTCATAGTTGAAGTACTTAGAAATCTTTTAATCACCCCCGATGTATCTGTACAGCTAACATTATAATAAATGCTATGGTTGAGACAGATAAATCGGTTGGCTTGCTTTAGGGCCATGTTATACAAGAAATGTGTCTGATTGCTCAGGCATGTCTGACTTGTTGCAAAGTACATGTTCATTGAATAGACTGGAAGATAAATTTGCCTGTGGTACTTAGATTTTTATTTTACCATCTCCTTTGATTTTTTCATTATAACCAGATCTTACTTAAGTATTGTATAGCTTTAACTGAAAAACAAAATGGAATGTCTCCATTTTGAAAAGCTTTCTGCTTCTTCTAGGAGTGGAAAAAGACGTAAATGTCTAAGAAAGCTAAAGCTCCGAAAAGAAATACATTACAAATAGGTATATATCTCCTAAGTAAAACTGGAATAACTATTAATATTTTCATTACTTGGTTGCAGCTTCTCCTTTGTGGCAATAGTCTTCAGCCATTTTGTCACATTGCTGATTCACTGATACGTTGTGATTGGTTGGAAGATGTTTGTAATTGGTAATATAAAATTAATGAAATATGTAAATGAGTGTTTTCAGTTAATTAGAATAGAAGTTGCCTTTATAATAATGTGACTCATACTTCCACTGTGCTTCTTAATTGAGGGGAGAAGAGAGTAAATTTATAGTTGTGTTCCTTGAACATCCCTAAGAGTCCTCTATGTAAATTTTATTCATCATATATAGTCCTGAGGAAAAAATATTTTAAAGATAACGTCTCTGTACCGTGGGATACTTATAGGGGACAAGATATGAATTGTTTATTATAACCATCTTTTAAAGTATGAAATAAAATTTATGTAGTTGGCTGGCATTAGTGAATAGAGTCAGGAAAGTTTAATTGGTTGGCATTAAACTGCCTATTTTTACCTAATTTATCTCCTCACTAGGTCTATATTTTGCTCTGATGAAGGATCATTAAATTTATTTCAGTCTGTTTTGCAAAATTGAATATAAGATGATTATGAATATTACAGCAAGTTGTGCACATTATCATTAATCTATCTCATTTCTTCTGTCTGCCATGTGTTTTTCAAAGTATAGTCCTCTGACCAGGATCACAAATATAACCTGGAAACTTGTTAGAAATGAAAAATTTGAGACCCCAACTATACATTCTGAATCAAAATCTCTGGGTATGGCCGAGCAATCATTGCTTAACAAGGATTCCATAGGATCATGATGCACATTAAAGTTTGAGAACCTCTGCTGTAATCATATTCCACCTGAATAGCTTAGCAAGTTTATTAGTACTTGTTAGCTAGTGTTTCAAAGATAGTCTTTGTTATTTAAAATTGTTTAATTAGCAGAAGCCTCTGTAGTAGTTGTTAGGAAATTGTATACTCAAGTAACAATTATGTAAATATTTATGTACAAATTATACCTATTAACTAAAGTATGTCTAAAATATAAGTAAAAGCACTCTACTGTGTGATTTTTCACTACCACCATGCATACAAGGAATTTCTACACATTTACATTTACCTATTGTGTGTTCTGTGCATACTTAAACATCATTGCCTGTTAGCAATAACATTTTTCAAGGTTATTTTTTCTGTGAAGGTAAAAATGGACCCAAACTTCATTGACAAGTTCCCTGGGCTATAGAATCATTATTTATGACACCCTTTTTTTTTTTTTTTTGCAACTTGAGCAGTCTTTGAAGCATCTTTTTGACTTTAATGTTATCTTCAAAGTGTCAAGGGTAAAAGAAAAAGATTACAATAAGTGATTTTCCATGGAGGTTGCAACCTTCAAACTTTAGAAAGTATCTAAAAGTTAAAAATAAAATGTCTTATTTAAAGAGTGTAGGTAAATCTAATTAAACCTCATTGTTTTGGAATCTACTAGTGCAAAAAAGGTTATATCTGAAGTAAAAATATAAATTTATACTATTTCTCAAGGATAAAAAGAATGTAATCAAATTAATAATAAAAAAGTGAGAAACAAGCTAAATGTTAATAAGAAAAATGATTTCATACTTTTAATGACATCTCTTTTGCCATTGATTGTGAATAGATAATGATTGCTTGTTATCTACTTGTTAATAGATACTGATAACCTTCTTTTATCTATATGTATCATCCTAGTATATATGATCAAAGGAATAAAGCTACAATTGTTAGAACCACTCTTCTATTTGGATTTTCTAATAACCTATACAGATATTTTTTTCTTATTTTATTCTAAATTAACTTTGATTTTCCTGCTCTTTGCCTTCTAGTTGAGCCTTCCCATTTACAGTTCACAAATGTTTCTACCCAGCTTGTGCCCTCCTGTTCATTCTTCCAATCTCTACTTCATTTGGCTGTTTGTTCCTTTAGATACCGTGATTTCAGTATTCATCTTCCTGCCCGGCACTGCCAATTTTGGGGTTCTTGTTCTCTCTTCTCTTTCCCCTCACCTTTGGTTCTCAACCACTGTTGCTAGGTTTGGTTTCTGGATTTTTGAATTGTATCTCTTTTCTAACTGGTATAATAAAAACTATGAAGATGTGAGATTGGAAATCAGAGGCCTGGAGAAAATTGACAAGTATTGAATACCTACTCTATGCTAGGTGATTTACTTCTATAATTTAATTCTCATAATATGTAGGTATGCTTAATTGTTAGCTCCATTTTGTTTGGAAGTAGACTGAAGCTCAGAGAGGTAAAATATTTTGTTCTAATTCACAAAGCAAGTAAGTGATAAGGCCAGATTTCAAACCTATATAGGTTCATTTATTCACTCCTCTTATTCAACAAATATTGATTGAGTACGTGTTCTATATGTTGGCCACTGTGGTAGGGGCTTCACCAGATCCAGTCCTTACTCTCACGGACCTTAACCATGTGATGGTATTGTCTGACTTCACAGACGTTGATCGTTTTGCTACACTAAACAGGGAAAAGATACATTTGATGTAGATGTGAGAAAAAATTTAAGAAAATATAAACAAAAGTGTTGGTTTGTGTCTAGTCCTAGAGTCTCCCTCCTCACTCAGCACCAATGCCTTTTAGTGACATCACTACTCTATATGTATTTTCCTCCTGTGTTCTCAGCTGTACAAGATTTATGTCTATAGGCCAATATTCTGTAGAAAGTCTTCGGAAAGAATTAGCTGTCTCTCCTAAATTACATTTGGAAAAGAGGAAGTCCTCTGTGTAAGAACACATACATTCATCCATCTCTCATCCATATATTTACTAATACATTGTAAAATATTTAAGATGACTTAGCCAAATACACAAAACACAGCAGAACTTTTAATAAGATAAATGTGGAAAAATAGGGCAAGGAAAAATTAAGATGAAATTAGGTTGTGTTCAGTGAAAGTATTAGTCGCTCAGTCGTGTCTGACATTTTGCAATCCCATGGACTGTAGCCTGCTAGGCTACTCTGTCCATGGAATTCGCCAGGCAAGAATACTGTTGTAGGTAGCCATTACCTTCTCCAAGGGATCTTCCCAACTCAGGGATCAAACTTAGGTCTCCTGCATTGCAGGCAGATTCTTTACTGTCTGAGCTGCCAGAGAAGCCCCATGTGTTCAGTAAGCCTACTTAAAAAAAATTCGTAAATATGTCTCTGTTCTCAAGGATAGCTTGATTCACAATCATTATAATTTTAAAAACAAACTGGTATCATAAAAGAATGCCCATTTCTAATTGTGATACTTAAGAAAGAATTTCTTCTGAAGAGGACCTCGGTGTAGTGTGGTGAGCAATGGCCTCAAATACTTGCTAATAAATATGAGTTTTGCTGAGCCATTTAATTGTATCCCACTGCATACTACAAAAGCAAAGTCCAATAAAACAATTCTTTTAAAATTGGGACAAGCCTTTCCAAGTAGACCACCGTGGTCTGGCCAAATCTGTGTTATATTTTAGAGGATCTAGAAAAATGAATGAATTGCATGTCTTTTAGGTAATTCTCATATGTAATTTGTCAATTGAATTTTTCACATACTAGATGACAGTGAGTTTACATACCCTTATAAGTTTGTTTTATTCACTATTGCAGCATCATTGCATAGAATTCTACCTAGTACATAGTCAGTGTTTAATAATACTTCTTGTATGGATGAATAAATGCTGTGCTTTGAAGTATCTAAGTGAAAACCTTCCTCTTAGCTATCTGTTGATATTTTCTTCCTTGTCCTTAAATAAAGCATGCTACTCTACTTTGGAATACATCATCTTTATGTGAACCTGCAAATTCATTAAATGTCAGACATTGCTTAGGTGACTTTCAAGCAGATAATGAAATCAGTATAAACTCTATGCAAAGAGCTCTTTTAAGATCGTTCTCAGTAACATGCCTTCCTTGGTATTTTAGGGCTGTAAGATTTTAAGGTTCCTAAGAAGAAGTTGTAAACTTCAGTAAAGCAGTTTTAACATGGAAATAGTTTTTCTTCCCTGGAGACCTCAAAATCATACCAGATTTATTGAATTTGGAAAACATGGGGGTAGATTCTGTATAATACTAGCTTAACAAATTTTAGCTGTATATTTTAATGAAAGTGGTTAACTTCCAAACTTAAGAATTTAAGAATGTCCATTTTTCCTTCCTGCTGGCCCTTTATTTTTAAAGCAGGTTTTATTGAAGAGCATTATGTTAGTGTTAATTTTTCTTTAAAATTTCTGACACTATTTAATATTACATTATGCTGGGATTCAGTGAACCAGTAGATTATGTCATTTCTGGTAATCCTTTATTCTATATAACTAAGTAATTTATATGCATCTTAAAAACTTATTTATAATGTCAACTGGATGTAACACATAGTGACACATTTTAACTGCTCCTCCCAGATTTCTTACTCTATGAAAATCTATTGAACTATTAGAGCAGCCTGTGCCTTCACTTAAAAATTTAGGTTATTAGGCTAGATGAGACATTTATCAATGTAAAGTTTGCCTAGAGCAATGGCCTTATTTAGGATGATCACTCTACTTCTAATGAAATATTAAAATATCAGCCTTTCACTCTATTTTGCATAACTTGCTTTTTATTTTATTTGCCTTTCTTCTTATTTACTATAATACTTTATTTTGCAAGCTTTCTTCCTGTGTTGCTCCCAATTATTATAGTGTGCTACATATGTAAAAAGAGGATTAGAAATGATTTAAATCATGTACTTCACTCCCAACTTTAGCATAAAGCCTATCTTTGCCATCACATTATGATAATATATACATATTTCGGTTGACCTTTAGAAAATGAAATTTTCATGCCTTCAATACCTATTCCATGTTTAACCATACTTGTCTTAAGAATGCCCTATTTTAAAACTTATATACATAAAGCCTATCACTTTATTAATTCCTTAAAAAGGAATATATCTGTTTAAAAAAAAAACAGATATATAATATTTATATTGAAGATTTGGAAAAGAATCTAGAGTTTTTCTTCTACCCAATTTATGGAGAAGATTGACTTGATGATTTGTTGAGTTCCATTTATTATATCGTAAAACCATAGAGCTAGGAAAGATGCAAGGGGTTCTCAGGTTTTTAGGGACTAATTATTTCAAGAGTAATAGGCAAAGAAAAATACCCAGATTTCTTGTTCTGTGAAAATCTGTTGAGCCGTTTTAGCAATCTGAGGCTTAATTTTAAAATTAAGGTTATTAGGCAAGATGAGATTGCTATCAAACACTCCTGAGTTATAAGGGATAAGAAAGATCTACTAATATAAAAGTTCCCTCAATATCCTGGTTTTCAGCTTTTATTCAGTGGTCCCAAAGAATTGAATCTTTAAGCCTTAAAGAAAAAAACATTGGAGCACTACAAAGTATGGTTTATATTAATAGATAGCATGATCTATAATAAATTAACTTATTTTTTAAGTTAATTTTGCTACTCTGCCTTCCTTATTTTTGGTTAATTTCACTCAGTCTGCTATTTAATCTTTAATTACAGGCCACAAAAGAAGTAATAGAACGGGAAGCACCAGGGATGGCCCTGGCAATGCTGATGGGATCACTTAATGTTACACCTCTGGGCATGCTCTCTAGGTAAGAAAGTCACCAAAGTGGTGCAAAGAAAATTAATTCCATACCAGTAATCACTACAATAGACTGAGAAACCTAAGAAACGTTATAATCATACCACTTAATTTTGAGCCCCCCTCCCCCCGCAAAGTCTCGGCATCCTCTCTAAATCTCGGCCACAGTTTCTTTCAAGTTCTTTATCCTTTTTTATTTTTTTGTATATTATGTTGAAACTTAGAAAATATCATTACTGCTGAAAGTAATCAATTATAACCCCAAGAAGAGTCCAGTTTTTAAGATGTAATATATTCTTTTTTTGTGATTATAGTCATCAATTAATTTTCCTTAGTTGTCATTAAATCCTAATTTAATAAAACTAAGCAGTAGAGTCTTTTAATAGGTTTTTACAAGTTAGGAACTTAATTTCCATTTGTAAATAGGCATATTGATGTGTGGTCATGAAAAGAAAATCAATAATATATGTTCAAAGTGTTAGTCACTCGGTTGTGTCGGACTCTTTCCAACCACATGGACTGTAACCCGCCAGGCTCCTCTGTCCATGGGCTTTCCCAGGCAAGAATGCTGGAATGCTGGAGTGCGTTGCCATTTCCTAATCCAGGGGATCTTCCAAATCCAGGGATGGAACCTGGACCTCCTCCATTGCAGGCAAATTCTTTACTGTCTGAGTCACCAGAGAAGGCTAGTGTATTAAATTAGTATATTTAAAACTATGCTTCATTGACCTACATGGTGACATCCATCCTCAATTTGATAGTTTAGTTATTTTTTTATTATTTTAGTAATTATTAGATTAAAATCCCCTTTAATGAGAACAGACATCATTTAAGTTAAAGACAGAACTGTCAACTTAGTGAATCGGTTGATTTAATGACCTTTGGTTTATACAGTTGATCTCAGAGCAATCTAGAAAATACATAGTAACTTTATAATTGGCAGGATTTCTCTATAATTATTTATAGTTGTTTATTGATCCTGTTTGCAAAATTAATATTAAAGTAAGTATATCCATTTAATGCATAGAATGAGTTATAATGCCCTTTCTGTTACTTAGACTGTTTGTATCCTGTAAGTGGCAGCCACTTGAAGCACAGCTACAGGGAAAAGTGAGTGGGTCATCAGTTACTGTACTTTCTTTCCTGTTACAAGTACTCTATTGTAACATTTCATATAATAAGACCAAGAAAAGAACTAAGTAACTTGAATTTTTTAATTTAAAAGTCCATGCTAATCTTTAACAAACTTACACTGATTCTCTTATGCTGTTCTTCTTTCACCCTTACTTATTTTACCTGCCCATAGGAGATCAAAGGTCACCTCTGGTCCCTTTTCTCTATGGAATTAAGTAGTAGTCTTTGAATATAAGAACTCTTTCTTGGCATACAAGGAATATAGTCAAGATAGAATTAAACTTCATCTCTTGTTAATTACTTTATAATAAAAATCTCATTCTACAAACTCTGGAATTATTATTATTCAAAATAATATATTTGTCAGGCCTTGTGTTAGCCATTAGGAATACTAAGTGTGGAAAGAAGAGTAAGACATGGTCCTTACCTTAAGGATCCCCCGTTTATCTGGAGAACTTTTTCCTTACAACTGTTAAGGTAACTTCTTAAACTGAATATAGCTTTCCTGATCCAGTATAGAAACAGCGCTTTTGCCTTATTGAAAAATTTTTCTGGATTAATTTCCCCTCTGCCTTCTAAATTCACATAATTACTGAGTACTGGCCTGCCCAGTGAATGAAAATAAATTAATAGGAGCTGATTTTAAGTATTTTGGAATGAGTTCATCATTCTTAGGCTGAAGGCTTTGAAAATTAAAACATATATACAGCATGGTAACAGATTCTTCTGACTTTTATTTCCATTACTATTGAACTGAGAGTTTATTTACAAAATTGAAACAGTGATAGTAGTCCACATGAGTTATGGAAAAGGAATTATGGGCTGTTTCCCTTTACGTTTATTTTTTTGTGCTTTGATTAGATTGATGCCTGCTTTCTACAGATTTTTTGCCTTGTATGTACTTGAGGCTTTGTACATGCTTATGTTATAGCACATACTATTTTCTAATCATTTACTTTCTCATCTGTTTTACCTAATTTGTATAAAATACCAGTTTGTATTAAGATCAACTGCTTTATCTTATTCGTTTTGCATCCTCAGCTCCAGAACAATTTCTGACACATAGTAAGTACTCAAAAAAAAGGGTTTACTTTTATGATTACTATTGCTAACTCAATGTTTCATCCTAGTTTTAATAGAATATTTTTCAGGGTAAAGTAATACACCAAGTTGGTGCCCTGCCTTCCTATTTTTCTCTCTAGTATAATAATAATATAATACTATAATACTTAATGATTTAATAATATCATTATTTAATTACTTTAATTAAGTAATTAAAGTTACTTAATCTGTTTAAATGGCTTCCATCTATTTGGTTAGCTTAATATTTTCCAGGTTTTTTTTTTTTTTCCCAACAAGTTGGAAGATTGTAGTAAGTAATGGTTAAGAGCATCGTCTCTGAACTCAGATTGCTTGGATTCTGTTCTGGCTCTGTTACTAGCTATATCACATATTCCTTTTCCTCATCTCTATAGTGAGGATGTTAATAGTACCAGCCTTCTTGAATTAAGTAAACTAGTCCATTTAAGTGCTTAGAACAGTTAATTCATAGTAAGTTTAAGTGTTGATCACCATTGTATTGTTACTGGTTCAGAGTTCCAGTTCTTAGATCAAGTGTGCTAGCAAAACCTTTTAATACTTTCATTCATCTGGAAATGTCTTTATCTTACCTTTATTCCTGAAGGATATTTTCACTAGATATAGGATTCTGGATTAACAGTTCTTTCCTTTCAGCATTTAAAAATTGTTATTCCACTGTCTTCTGACTCCATAGTTCCTATGGAGAAATCCACAACCATTTGAATTGATATATCCTTATATGTGTTATTTTTTATTCTCTGGATGCTTTGAAGATATTTTTTCTTTATCTTTAATTTCAACAATTTGATTATTATGTATCTGGATGTGGATTTTTTTTAGTTTATGCTTTGGGTTAAAAGAGTTTCTTTTAACTATGTTTTTAACCAAATTTGGGAATTAACCATTAAGTCTTCAGATTTTTTTCTTTTTCTGTACCTCCTTCTCATTTTCTTCTGGTACTTTTGTGACATGAATTGCACTTCTTTTAATAATGTATCACAGGTCTCTGATGTTCACTTTTTTTTAAACTCATTTGTATCCTATTCTTCAGATTGTTTATGTTAATCTGTCTTCAAGATCACTGACATTTTTCCTCTTTCATCTTAATTTTGCCTTTGAGCCTAGGCAATGAATTTTAAAATTACAGTTGCAGTATTTTCAGTTCTAAAATTTATATTCACCTATTTTTTATGACTATTTCTTGTCTAAGAACTTCTATCTTTGCTTTTATTTCAGAAGGGTTGACCTTTATTTCATGGAGAATGGTTTTATAATTGCTGCTTAATGTTGTTTTTCTGACAACTCCCATATCTGAATCACCTTGGAGTTGACATCTGTTGATTTTTTTTTTCTATAATAGGTGGTCAGATTTTCTTGATTTTTCTATGTTGAGTAATACTGGATTATACCCTGGACATTTTGAGTATTATCTTTTAAACCTCTGGCCTCTGTTAAAGTTCTCTGGAGAGAGTTATAATCAGATTGGTTTCAGCAACCAATCTGATTGGATTCATGTTGAAAATTCTGTCTCACTTTATGTGGATGTTGAAAAGCCTTTGCTATTGTGTTTGGGTCTGCCAGCACATGAACCATTCAGGAGTTAGCTTGAGAATTGGGCAGTGGAGTATATTTTATTTATTTTTTTAAAAACCTTTCTTATACTTCTTTGAGTTTGTCACACATGCTGAGCTCAGGAGTAAGCCTGGGAGTTGTGTCAGTTCATTCTCAGAATTAAGAGATCCACCTTCACCAGCGCTCTCTGCTCTCTAAGCATTCCCCTGTACTCTGCAGTTCCCAGTTATTGCTCTATGAGAAATAGCTTGGCAAGAGTGAATGTCGACATTCTAGGAATCAGCGAACTAAAATGGACTGGAATGAGTGAATTTAATTCAGATGACCATTATATCTACTACTGTGGGCAGGAATCCCTTAGATGAAATGCAGTAGCCATCATAGTCAACAAAAGAGTCTGAAATGAAGTACTTGGATGCAATCTCAAAAACAACAGAATGATCTCTGTTCGTTTCCAAGGCAAACCATTCAAAAATGACAGAAAGATCTCTGTTCGTTTCCAAGGCAAACCATTCAATATCACGGTAATCCAAGCCTATGCCCCAACCAGTAATGCTGAAGAAGCCGAAGTTGAACAGTTCTATGAAGACCTACAAGACCTTTGAGAAATAACACCCAAAAAAGATGTCCTTTTCATCATTGGGGACTGGAATGCAAAAGTAGGAAGTCAAGAAACACCTGGAGTAACAGGCAAATTTGGCCTTGGAGTACGGAATGAAGCAGGGCAAAGGCTAATAGAGTTCTGCGAAGAGAACGCACTGGTCATAGCAAACACCCTCTTCCAACAACACAAGAGAAGACTCTACACATGGACATCACCAGATGGTTGACACCAAAATCAGATTGATTATATTCTTTGCAGTCAAAGATGGAGAAGCTCTATACAGTCAGCAAAAGCAAGACCGGGAGCTGACTGTGGCTCAGATCATGAACTCCTTATTGCCAAATTCAGACTGAAACTGAAGAAAGTAGGGAAAACCACTAGACCATTCAGGTGTAACCTAAATCAAAGCCCTTATGACTATACAGTGGAAGTGAGAAATAGATTTAAGGGACTAGATCTGATAGACAGAGTGCCTGACGAACTTGGACGGAGGTTGGTGACATTGTACAGGAGACAGGAATCAAGACCATCCCCATGGAAAAGAAATGCAAAAGGGCAAAATGGCTGTCTGAGGAGGCCTTACAAATAGCTGTGAAAAGAAGAGAACTGAAAAGCAAAGGAGAAGAGGAAAAATAGTCCCATTTGAATGCAGAATTCCAAGGAATAGTCAGGAGAGATAAGAAAGCCTTCCTCAGCGATCAGTGCAAAGAAATAGAGGAAAACAACAGAATGGGAAAGACTAGAGATCTCTTCAAGAAAATTAGAGATACCAAGGGAACATTTCATGCAAAAATGGGCTCAATAAAGGACAGAAATGGTATGGGCCTAACAGAAGCAGAAGATATTAAGAAAAGGTGGCAAGAATACACAGTAGAACTGTACAAAAAAGATCTTCATGACCCAGATAATCACAATGGTGTGATCACTCACCTAGAACCAGACACCCTGGAATGTGAAGTCAAGTGGGCCTTAGAAAGCATCACTACGAACAAAGCTAGTGTATGTGACGGAATTCCAGTTGAGCTATTTCACATCCTGAAAGATGATGCTGTGAATGTGCTGCACTCAATATGCCAGCAAATTTGGAAAACTCAACAGTGGCCACAGGACTGGAGAAGGTCCGTTTTCATTCCAATCCCTAAGAAAGGCAATCCCAAAGAATGCTCAAACTACCGCACAATTGCACTCATCTCACATGCTAGTAAGGTAATGCTCAAAATTCTCCAAGCCAGGCTTCAGGAATACGTGAACCGTGAACTTCCAGATGTTCAAGCTGGTTTTAGAAAAGGCAGAGGAACCAGAGATCAAATTGCCAACATCCGCTGGATCATCGAAAAAGCAAGAGAGTTCCAGAAAAACATCTATTTCTGCTTTATTGACTACGCCAAAGCCTTCGACTTGTGGATCATGACAAACTGTGGAAAATTCTTTAAGAAATGGGCATGCCAGACCACCTGACCTGCCTCTTGAGAAACCTACATGCAGGTCAGGAAGCAACAGTTAGAACTGGACATGGAACAACAGACTGGTTCCAAATAGGAAAAGGAGTACGTCAAGGTTGTATATTCTCACCCTGCTTATTTAACTTATATGCAGAGTACATCATGAGAAACGCTGGGCTGGATGAAGCACAAGCTGGAGTCAAGATTTCCGGGAGAAATATCAATAACCTCAGATATGCAGATGACACCACCCTTATGGCAGAAAGTGAAGAGGAACTAAAAAGCTTCTTGATGAAAGTGAAAGAGGAGAGTGAAAAAGTTGGCTTAAAGCTCAACATTCAGAAACTAAGATCATGGCATCTGGTCCCATCACTTTATGGGAAGTAGATGGGGAGACAGTGGAAGCAGTGTCAAACTTTATTTTTTTGGGCTCCAAAATCACTGCAGATGGTGATTGCAGCCATGCAATTAAAAGACGCTTACTCCTTGGAAGGAAAGTTATGACCAACCTAGATAGCATATTAAAAAGCAGAGACATTACTTTGCCAACAAAGATCCGTCTGGTCAAGGCTATGGCTTTTCCAGTGGTCATGTATGGATGTGAGAGTTGGACTGTGAGGAAAGCTGAGCACCGAAAAATTGATGCTTTTGAACTGTGGTGTTGGAGAAGACTCTTGAGAGTCCCTTGGACTGCAAGGAGATCCAACCAGTCCATCCTGAAGGAGATCAGTCCTGGGTGTTCATTGGAAGGACTTATGCTGAAGCTGAAACTCCAATACTTTGGCCACCTCATGCGAAGAGTTGACTCCTTGGAAAAGACCCTGATGCTGGGAGGGATTGGGGGCAGGAGGAGAAGGGGATGACAGAGGATGAGATGGCTGGATGGCATCACCGACTCGATGGGCATGTGTTTGAGTGAACTCCGAGAGTTGGTGATGGACAGGGAGGCCTGGCGTGCTGCGAATCATGGGGTCATAAAGAGTTGGACACGACTGAGTGATTAAACTGACTGACTGACTGAAGGAAGCTGGGAATAGAAGATATTTCTTGTAGAGTATTAATCCCCTGTGCTATTATGCAAATCCACACAATTGGACCACCTTCAGGGCAAAGGCAAAAGAAACGGAAAACATAAAAAATAACAGAGCTTCCTCTCACTCACACATCTAGACTTTAGCCAGATAGATACGTCTTCTTACTGGGTTCTTCTGCTTATACCATCATGACCATAGTAGTGTCACTCTGTAACTGGAATTAGCCCCATTCAGTGTTATTATTCAATTTCTGACTTCTGTCCCCAGTCTATCTGCAATTATTTATGTTCGGAGTTCTCAGATAGTCAGTCTTTGATATTTTCCTCACAGTCAATAGGAGAGCCTTAGTTAAGGTTCTACTATTTTGGTCAACACTCACAGAAAAAGAACTCTATTTTAAAAATCAGATCTTTGAGTTTATATCTTAGCATTTACTCTCCATGTGACCTTGGGAAATTTATTCAGCTAAGTTTAGCACTTCAGTCCTAGTAGCTAATTGAATTGCCCACAAAATTGCAGCATATAAGCTCCCAAATCTATAATTTATGCCCTACTCACTTTTTAAAGAGATCAAATACTTTTGGTTCTAAATGTCATTAACAGTAATAGAGCAACCACTGTGGTTACACATTGAGGCATAATTTATCCTTGTTTTATTCTCAGGTCAGTCATTAACTTGATTTGTAATGTCTGCTTAGTTTTTTAATGACTTCACATAGCTCATGGAAATGTTGTAAGGTCCTATGTAGATTTCCTCTCTAAGAAAAACTACTATATGAATATCTAAATTTGTAAAAGGAAAAAGTAATAAACAGTTTTTCATTTTATAAAGAGATTTACTGTTGTAATGCTTAATGACCCATCTTTCAATTGTTTTAAATACTCAGCTTATTTTTTGTTATGTATAATTTTCCATAGTGTCTCTATCTTCTGAAGTAGGAGGTGAAGTCTCTAGTTAGTTTTTAATGTGTGAAGTAGGATTAGTCATTTTTCCCGCTATTTATTGCCAATTTGATCTCAGCTTCATCTAGTCCATGACTGAAGATAAACACTCAGACACATGCACTGCTATTGGGGAGCAGTTAACTCTTTCCATTTGGTGCCAAAAATGGTTTCACACAACTATTGGTAAAATGTTTTTTAAGGAAAAATATATTGGATTTAGATTTGTATATTAGTGAATTCAGTTATCCTAAGTATTTTTTAAAACATGTTAAAATGACATGGATCATTTAAAATAATAGTTGTCAATAACAGTATTACCATCTTGAAGTGCTTCTATTTTTTAACCTAAAATAAAATATACTTAGCTTATAAAGGCTGTAGAAGGGAACTGGAAAAAAGATAATAGAGAGGAATCCATTTCTTGACCTAGACAACATTTGGACTAACAGAATCTAACACAACAATTTTGCATATCTTGAGTATATTCAAAGGCTGGCAGCTTCCAGGGGTAGGTTTGGCTGGTAAATTGTGGTTAATTTCAGTCATTTTTGCCCCAAATAGTAGTATCTATGTACTCCCCAACCCCTCAACTGCATGGCTGGCAGCCAACACTGGCATGCTTGTGGGCGACAGAGTGGGCAACTAGGACCTCATCTTTCAAATATTAGGGATCTAGGTTTTATTTGTGAATTATTGCTTTGCATTGTAGAGGTACAGACAAAGGCAGATTACCATTGTTGTAACCTCCACCAAATGAAATGATTTCAAGGAGAATTAAAGGGACAGTGCCTTTTTTTTTTTTTTTTTTAATGTCCCCTAGACTTTTTTCTTTTCCCCTCTTTGGAAGCCAGATCAGATATTTAAGGATTAAGATAGCCAAGAGCAAACACTTACATAAGGAAATTTAAAAAGTCATTGCATATGCCCAAACAGAAATGCAGATTCAGAGAATACCTGGGATCACCTTAGGTTTACACCTCAGGCTGGTCCCAACAAAGAAACACTCTACAACAATCAAAAATAGAGCAAGACCTGAAGGGATGGGAGGAGAATATGATTTCTAGAATTACCACATTACAAGATTCAGATGTTCAGTTTTCAACAATAACAACAACACAACACAAGGTATTTTTAAAAAAGAAAAAAAGCAAATGTGGCCCATTAAAAGAGAAAAAAAAAATTGACAGAAAAGACTCATGAGGATGACCAGATGGTAAACTTATTAGACAGAGATTTTTAAAACAATTGTCTTAAAGATGCTCGCAATACTAAAGGAAGATGTGAATAAAATCAAGAAAATTATATAAGCAAAATGTAAATATCAATAATGAGATTTTTAAAAAGGCAAAAAGATATTCTGAAGTTGAAAAACACAACTGACATAAAAATTTCACTAGAGGGATTCAGAAGCCAGAGAAAGGAGTCAATGAACTTCAAGATAGAGCTATTGAAATTGTTAAGTCTGAGAAACAGAAGGAAAAAAAAAATTATTGAAGAAACGTGAATGGAGCCTAAGGGACCTGTGAAACACCGTTAAGTTCTTCGTCTAACACCACTAGACCATGCTTTGTGGGAGTCTCAGAAGGAGAAGAAAGGGAAAAAAGGGTAGAGGATTATTTGAAGATTAATAACTAAAAATTTCCCAAATATGCAAATCCAAGATACTCAGCAGAGTTCAACTATGAAGGTGGAAAGAAATCCATATAATAATCTGTCAGAAGCCAAAAATAGAGAATCTTGAAAGCAGCAAGAGAAGATACTCATCATATACAAGGGATCCTCAATAAAATCATAAGCAGATTTCTCTTTAGAAATATTGGAGATGTCAATATTGGACATGTAAAATATAATAATGAAAGTTTTAAAACTTAATGGATGGATTAGACTGCAGATTATATACAGTTGAAGAGTCAATTAGGGAAACAGGTAAAAAAATTTGAAGAATTATCCATAATGTAGCTCATATTTACAGTAACATAAAAATGAAGTAAAAGTTAACCATGGAGGGTAGAGTAAGAAAATATACTTAAAGTTCAGAAGAAGATAGTAGAGAATGAAGAAAAATAAATGATTGAAATATCATATCAAAAAGAATCTCAAACTCCAGAAAGGTATCCATCTTCAGATGTGGAAATCCAAACAAATCTTTAACAAGATGAATAAAAATAATCCATACCTACTCACATCATAGTAACACTGTAAAATACCACAGAAAAATAGATCTTATAGAATTATAGGCAAATGATTTGATTATTGTATGTAAATTATACTTCAATAAAGTTTTTTAAAGTGGAATTTCTCATCTTGAAATTACAGATTTGATTCATTCTCATTGTGATAAGCGATAATTTTAATGAGTCCAATGTATCAATTATTTTTTCCATGGATTATGCCCTTCTATCTAAAAGTTACATCCAAAAAGTCATTGCACCCAAGTCATCTATGTTTTCTCCTATGTCATCTTCTAGGAGTTTTATCGTTTTTGTGGTTAGTAATTTGTTCTGTAACCCATATTGAGCTAATTTTTTTTCTTTTTTTTTTTCTTTTATTTATTTTTTTTTTTTAAGCTAATTTTTACAGGGAAGAACAGTCTGTATCTTGTGTCTAAATTCAGTTTTTGCATGTGGATATATGTCTAGTACCATTTGCTGGAAAGGAAATGGTACTTTTTTTTTTCCCCCTCCATTGTGTTGCCTTTGTTCCTGTCAAAGATTCATTGACTGTATTTATGTTCTTCTGTTGTGTCCATTCATCTATTTATCTGTTCTTTTGTCAATACCACACCATCTTAATTACTATGGCTTTATAGTATCTATAAGTCTCAAAGTCAGTTAGTATCAGCTGTCCAACTTTGTTCTCCTCAAGTATTGTGTTGGCTACTTATAGACTTTTGTCTCTCCATATAAACCTCAGAATCAGTTTATTGATAGCAATAAAATGAGTTGCTGGGATTTTTATTTGGATTTTATTGAATTTGCATTGAATCACTGAACTGACAATATTCAGATTTCCTGTCCATGAACGTGGAATATCTGTCCATTTATTTGTTTCTTCTTTGATTCATTTATTTATTTCATTCAGGGTTTTATAGTTTTCCTCATATAGAACTTACACATAATTTGTTAGACTTACACCTAAGTTAAGTATTTCTTTATGGGAGGTGCTAGTATAAATTGTACTCTATTTTTTTTCATTTATTTTTATTAGTTGGAGGCTAATTACTTTACAATATTGTAGTGTTTTTTGCCATACATTGACATGAATCAGCCATGGATTTACATGTGTTCCCCATCCTGATCCCCCCTCCCGCCTACCTCCCCATCCCATCCCTCTGGGTCTTCCCAGTGCACCAGCCCTGAGCACTTGTCTCATGCATCCAGCCTGGGCTGGTGATCTGTTTCACCCTTGATAGTATACTTGTTTCAATGCTATTCTCTCAGAACATCCCACCCTCGCCTTCTCCCACTGAGTCCCAAAGTCTGTTCTGTGTACTCTATTTTTAATTTCAAGTTTCTGTTGTTTGTTGCTGGCAAATATATAGGAAAGCAGTTGGCTTTTGTTTACTACTTTTCATCCTGTAGCCTTGCTCTAGTCACTTATTAGTTACAGGAGTGTTCTTTAATCTACTAACATTTGGGGATTTTCAGTTATCTTTTTGTTATTGAAGAAGTTTAATTTCTAGTTTAATTTCATTGTTGTCTGAAAGTAGACAGTGTATAATTTCTATTCTTTTAAATCTGTTAAGGTGTATTTTATGGCCCAGATTGTGGTCTATCATGGTGAATGTTCCATGTGAGTTTGAGAGGAATGTCTTTTCTGCTGTTGTTGGATGAAGTTTGGTTCAGTTCAGTTCAGTCCAGTTTAGTCGCTCAGTCGTGTCTGACTCTTTGCGACCCCATGAACCGCATCACGCCAGGCCTCCCTGTCCATCACCAGCTGCCAGAGTCTACCCGAACACATGTCCATTGAGTCGGTGATGCCATCCAACCATCCCATCCTCTGTCATCCCCTTCTCCTCCTACCCTCAATCTTTGCCAGCATCAGGGTCTTTTCCAATGAGTCAGCTCTTCACATGAGGTAGCCAGAGTATTGGAGTTTCAGCTTCAGCATCAGTCCTTCCAATGAACACCCAGGATTGATCTCCTTTAGGATGGACTGGTTGGATCTCCTTGCAGTCCAAGGGACTCTCAAGAGTCTTCTCCAATATCACAGTTCAATTATACCCAGTTGATTGATGATGGTGTTGAGTTCAGCTGTGTCCTTACTGATTTTCTCTGACTTGTATCTGTCCGTTTTTGACAGACAGAGCTTGAGATGTCCAACTAAAAATAGTGGACTCATATATTTCTCTTTGCAATTTTGCAGTTTAGCCTTACATACTTTGACACTATTGTTGAGTGTACACACATTAAAGATCACTGTATCTTCTTGCAGAATTGATCCCCTTTTCATTATGTAATGTCCTTTATCACTGATAACATTCCTGGCTTTGAAGTATGCTTTATCTGAAATTAATATAGCTACTCCTGCCTTTTTTAAATTAATGTTAGCATAGTATATTTTTCTGTATCCATTTACTTTTAATCTATATTTGTCTTTATATTTAAAATGGATTTCTTGTACACAACATATACTTGGGTCATATTTTTAATCCACTCTGACAATTTCTGTCTTTTAGTTGATGGATTTAGATCATTGATACTCAAAGTGATTCTGAGTATAATTGGAGTATGTCTACCATATATCACAGTTTTCTCTTTTGTCCTTTTTTTTTTTCCATGTTTTTATCTTCCAGTCTTCTTCTTCTCTGCCACTTGTGATTGTAACTGAGATTTTAATGTGATCCTTTTTTTCTCCTTTCTTAGTACATAGATTAAACTTCTTTTATACCTTTTTTTAGTGATTGCCTTAGAGTTTGCAGTATACATTTACAGCTAATCCAAGTCCACTTTCAAGTAACATCATACTAATTCCCATGTAAAGTTTTTATTAACCTTAATTTATTCCTTCTGTGATGCTCTTCCTTCCTTTATGTAGAGTTTCTGATTCCCTTCTCGCTAAAGAACTTTTTTTTTTTTAATTGAAGGATAGTTGATTTACAAAGTTGTGTCAGTCTCTGCTGTATAGCAGATTGACTTAGTTATACAGATATGGACGTTTCTAAAGAACTGGTTTTAACAGTTCTTGTAAGGCAGATCTGCTGGCAGCAGATCCCTCAGTCTCTGAGCTGCACTTCTTTGGCTGCATCAGGTCTTTGCTGTAGCATGGGGTGTGGGCTCAGTAGTTGCAGTACGAAAGCTTAGTTGTTTCGAGGCCTTTGGGATGTTAATTCCCTGTCAGTGTAAGTGTTAGTCCCTCAATTGTGTCTAACTCTTTCTGAGTCCTCCAGGCTCCTCTGTCCATGAATATTTCCAGGCAAGAATACTGGAATGGATTGCCGTTTCCTTCTCCAGGGGATCGTCCCAATCCAAGGATGATCCTAGGTCTCCTGCATTGCAAGCAGATTCTTTACTGTCTAAGCCACCAGGGGTCAAATTTGTGTTCCCTGCATTGTAAGGTGCATTCCTAACCACTAGACCACCGGGGAAGTCCCTGGCCTGCAGTTTTGAAGCATAATTTCACATAGTATTATGAGTTGGTTTTTCTTTTCTCTCAACTCTTTAAATGTTTCACTCCACTTTCTTCTTGTTCCCGTGATTTCTAAGGAGAAATCAAATGTAATCCTTTATTTTGTTTCTCTTTAGGTAAGTGTTTTTTCCCCTTTGGCTTCTTTTAAGATCTTTTTAAATCACTAATTTTCTGTAGTTTGGAATGTTATGCCTGAGTATATCTTTCTTGGCAATTATTCTACTTGATATTCTCTATTTCTGGATCTGTAGTTTGCATCTGACATTAGTTTGGGAAAATTTTGAGTCATTATAGTTACAAATATTTTTTTGTTCCTTTCCTCCTTCTTCAGTTCAGTTCAGTTCAGTTGCTCAGTCATGTCAGACTCTTTGCAACGCCATGGACTGCAGCACCCAGGCTTTCCTGTCCATCTCCAACTCCCAAAGGTTGCTCAAACTCATGTGCATCGAGTTGGTGATGCCATCCAACCATCTCATCTTCTGTTTTCCCCTTCTCCTCCTCCCTTCAGTCTCTTCCAGCATCATGATCTTTTCTAATGAGTCAATTCTTTGCACCAGGTGGCCAAAGTATTGGTGCTTCAGCATCAGTTCATCCAATGAAGATTCAGGACTGATTTCCTTTAGGTTGGAGTAGTTGGATCTCCTTGCTGTCCAGGGGACTCTCAAGAGTCTTCTCCAACACTACAGTTCAAAACCATCAATTCTTTGTCACTCAGCTTTCTTTATAGTCCAAATCTCACACCATACATGAATACTGGAAAAACCATAGCTTCGACTAGATGGACCTTTGTCAGCAAAGTAATGTCTCTGCTTTTTAATATACTGTCTTGGTTTGTCATAGCTTTTTTTCCAAGGAGCAAGCATCTTTTAATATCATGGCTGCAGTCACCATCTGCAGTGATTTTGGAGTCCAAGAAAATAAAGTCTGTCACTGTTTTCATCATCTCCCCATCTGTTTGCCACGAAGTGATGGGACTGGATGCCATGATCTTAGATTTTGAATGTTGAGTTTTAAGCTAGCTTTTTCACTCTCCTCTTTCACTTTCATCAACAGGCTCTTTAGTTCTTCTTCGCTTTCTGCCATAAGGGTGGTGTCATCTGCATATCTGAGGTTATTGATATTTCTCCTGGCAATCTTGATTCCAGCTTGTGTTTCATCCAGCTCAGCATTTCACAGGATGTACTCTGCATATAAGTTAAATAAGCAGGGTGACAACATACAGCCTTGACATACTCCTTTCCCGATTTGGAACCAGTCTGTTGTTCCATGTCCAGTTCTAACTGTTGCTTCTTGACCTGCATATAGGTATTTCAAGAGGCAGTTAAGGTTATCTAGTATTCCTATCTCTTTAAGAATTTTCCACAGTTTGTTGTGATCAACACCATGAAAGGCTTTAGCATAGTCAGTGAAGCAGAAGTAGATGTTTTTCTGTAATTCTCTTGCTTTTTCTATAACCCAACGGATCTTGGCAATTTTATCTCTGCTTCCTCTGCCTTTTCTAATCCAGCTTGAACATTGGAAGTTCTCGGTTCACGTAGTACTGAAGCCTGGCTTGGAGAATTTTCAACATTACTGTGCTGGCATGTGAAATGAGTGCAGTTGTGCAGTAGTTTGAACATTCTTTGGCATGGCTTTTCTTTGGGAATGAAAACTGACCTTTTCCAGTCCTGTGGCCATTGCTGAGTTTTCCAGCATTTGCTGGAATTTGAGTGGCATATTGAGTTCAGCACTTTCATAGCATTATCTTTTAGGACTTGAAACGCTTAGCTGGAATTCTATCACCTCCACTAGCTTTGTTCGTAGTGATGCTTCCTAAGGCCCACTTGACTTCATACTCGAGAATGTCTGGCTCTAGGTGGGTGATCACACCATCATGGTTATCTGGGTCATTAAGATCTTTTTTGTATAGTTCTTCTGTGTGTTCTTGACACTTCTTAATATCTTCTGCTTCTGTTAGGTCCATACCGTTTCTGTCTTTATTTTGCCCATCTCTGCATGAAATGTTCTCTTGGTATGTCTAATTTTCTTGAAGAGATCTCTAGTCTTTCCCTTTCTGTTGTTTTCCTCTGTTTTTTGCATTGATCACTTAGGAAGTCTTTCATTTCTCTCCTTGCTATTCTTTGGAATTCTGCTTTCTGATGCATGTATCTTTCCTTTTCTCCTTTGCCTTTCATTTCTCTTCTTTTCTCAGCTCTTTGTAAGGCCTCCTCAGACAACCATTTTCCCTTTTTGATTTCTTTTTCTTCGGGATGGTTTTGATCATGGCCTCCTGTACAATATTACAAACCTCCATCCATAGTTCTTTAGGCACTCTGTCTTTCAGATCTAATCCCTTGAATGTATTTATCACTTTCACTATATAATCGTAAGGGAATTGTTTTAGGTCATACCTGAATGGCCTCGTGGTTTTCCCTACTTTCTTCAATTTAAGTCTGAATTTGGCAATAAGGAGTTCATGATCTGAGCCACAGTCAGCTCCCAGTCTTATTTCTGCTGACTGTATAGAGCTTCTTCACCTTAGGCTGCAAAGAATATAATCAGTCTGTTTCGGTATTTACCATCCATTGATGTCCTTGTGTAGAGTTGTCTCTTTTGTTGTTGGAAGAAGGTATTTGCTGTGACCACTGCGTTCTCCAATCTACTAAGGAGCCCATCATAGGCATTCTTTATTTCTATTTCACTATTTTTTATATCTAGCATTTCTTTTTGTTTCATTCTCAGGATTTCGATCTCACTGCTTACATTGCCCATTTGGCCTGGCATACTGTCAACTTTATTGGGCCCACAGATACTTGTGTTAAATTCCTGTCTTATAGTTTAAACATCTCTGCTATGTCTGGTTCTAATGTTTGCTCTGTATCTTCAAATTGTGCTTTTTGTCTTTTAGTATACTTTGTAGTTTTTTCTTAATAGCTGGAAATGATATACTGGGTAAAAGGAACTGCTGTAATAGCCCCTTATTTACTTGGTGGTAAGATTTGGGGGCATGTATCTTGCTCTATCCTAAGGTGGGATACTTTACCTCTTTTCTAATGTATTATTAGAAACACTGTTTAAGGTGAAAAGCATTGATTTACATGTTGTCCTTTTGGTTTCACTCACTTTCAATATATTTTTTTCATTTCTTTTGAGACTTCTTTCATCTGTGTTTATCAAGTTTATAAACTTTGTTTAGGGTTCTAGTATATTGCGCCTTTTCTGTTATCTTCCTATTATTGGTTTCTAATTTTATCCTTTTGTGGTTAGAAAACACTGTGTATGTTTTTAAACTTGCTGGGGTTTATTTTTATGGTTCAGGATATGATATGTCTTGGTGAATATTCCATGGGCATTGAAGAAAACTGTAGATTATTTTTTCAGGTGTAGTGTTCTGTAAATGTCAGTTAGATCCTGTTATTAATGGTGTTTTTGAGTTCTTCTATATCCTTGTTGAGCTTCTGTCTAGTTCTATTATAATGTCTGAAAAACAACCTAAATCAAAAATATACAAAGAGCTCCTAGTTATTTACCCAATTAATTTGTAAATTATGTGCATGAAAAAATATGCATATGAATGTTAAGAACTTTATTCACAATTGGTAAAAGCTAAAATAAGCCAAGATATACTTCGGTAGATAAATGGATAAGCAAACTGTGGTGCATCAGTACAACAGATTATTATTCACTGATTAAAAATAAATGAGCTATTAAGCCACCAAAAAAAAAGAAAAACACAAACCATGGAGGGTCTTAACTGTATATTGTTGAGTAGAAGAAACCAGTCAAAAAGGCATGCCATATGATTCCAGTTTTATGACATTCTTTAAAAAGTGAAATTATAGAGACATAAAAAGATTTGTGACTGCCAGGGATTTGTGCAAAGGGGGGATGCATGGATGAGTCACGGCAGATTTTTAGGACTGTAACACTATGCTGTATGATACTGTATTGGTGAAACATGGAGACATGACATTACGCATCTGTCAAAACTCACAGAACTTTATATCAGAAAGAATGCTTGCTATATGCACATTTTAAAAAACCATTATTTAGACATAAAATAATGCAGACTCTTGATAAGAGAATCTAAATATCTTACAAATAGAGGAAACAATATTACTAAAGGGGATGGGAGGAAAAGACACTGACGTAAATAACTTTGGTGTCATGAGTGATGTTTATAAGACTAAAGGTGAATGGAACTATATATACACACGCACTTTTGTTGATAATGTTGTAATCCATGTTTGTGTGTATTAACAATTCTGATACTACTGAATTTGTACAGTTTGTCCTCAGTTTGACATGGGGTTACTTCCCAGTAAACCCATTCTATCATAAGTCAAAAATGGATTTAACACATCTAACCTACCAAATATCATAGCTTAGCCTAGCCTATCTTAAATGGGCTCAGAACACTTACATTAGCCTACAGTTGGGAAAAGTTATCTAACAAAAAACCTATTTGGGGGCTTCCCTGGTGGCTTAGATGGTAAAGAATCTGTCTGCAGTTCAAGAGACCCAGGTTCAGTCCCTGGGTCAGGAAGATCCCCTAGAGTAGGAAATAGCAACCTATTCCAGTATTCTTGCCTGAGAATTCCATGGACAGAGGAAACCGGCGGGCTACAGTCCATGTGGTCTCAAAAAGCCAGACATGACTGAGCAACTAACACACAAAACCTGTTTTATAATAAAGTGTTGAATATTTCAAGCAGTTTATTGACTCCTATACTGAAAGTGAAAAACAGAATGGGTTACAGGGGTAAAGAATGTTGTAAGCTCACTGCTGCTACCCAGCACTAGGAGAGTATATCATACTGTATATTATAGCCCAGGAAAAGATCAAAATTCGAAATTTGAAGTATGGTTTCTGCTGAATATATATCATTATCACACCATCATAAAGTCAGAAAATCATGTCGCGAATCATTAATTTGGTGCCTTTACTGGAATTGAAGAATTGTGTAATTGGATGACAAGTGGTGGGAACCACATTTGTCACTGATATAGTAGGAAATCACATAGTTACAGGCAAGGAGAGGAGGCTACAATGATCCATAAGATGTAATGAATCAGAGTTAGAGAAATCAGTATGGACTCATGTTTTGTTTAATATAGATATAAATGAGATACATAGAAATATTTGTAGATGTGTGTATGTATGCACATTAGCATGCACACATATATTTCTTTGCTTTATTAGCAGAGAGGATCAAAAAGAAATAACACTACAGCAACCACAGCCATACCTAATGCTTAGTTCTTGGTTTCTAATACCATTTGCCAGTAAATGGAATTTTTCCTCTGAAATGGCTGTTTCTAGGACTAGGGGAAGAAATACACAAAATGAGCCTAGTATCTTCTAGTGCTTGAAAGTAAGGAAATGCTAAAAAATAAAACAAACCCCCTCCCCCAGATTATAGATGAATGTCACAAAAACATAGGAACCAACTGACAAAGCTTCTAATGGCCAAAGATAGAACAGTTTGAGCAACAAAATGTAGTATTTGATTATTATAACTTAAAATATAAAATAAGTTTTCATGAGTCCATACTTAATCAAAGAATAATTGATTAAATTAATAGCAAAGAAAAGGAGACAGATCTCTTACCAAAGATTTCCAAATAATACATGTAAATATTCCACCCTTAAGGAGGGGGGCACATAACCCCCAACTCTTTGGCACGGGCTGCACACTGTAACTTCCTAAACAATATGTTTCCTATGTGCAGAAGTATTTTTAAAGTAAGCAATGCCTGAAATATTTCTCAACATGGAAGAACCTTGAAAACATGCTAACTAAAAGAAACCAACCTCAAAAGGCCATGTATTCCTCCACATATGAAGGAAGTCATATATGATTCCATTTATGTGAAATGTCCAGAATATATAGGTCTATAGAGACAGGAAGTAGATTAATGGTTGCTCGGGGCTAAGAGTAGGAGAAAATATGGACTGCTGATAGATATGTGATTTTTTTTTCTAGAGGAGGCGAGTAATATATTCTAAAGTTGATTGCATTGATGACTGCACAACTCTGTGAAACACACCAAAAATACAAATATTTTTTTACTTTATGATTAAGTTAGATAGTATGTGAATTATATTTTAATTAAGTTATTATAAAAATAAGTAAGAATGATTTTTAAATTCAAGAAAATAGTTATCTAAGGAAAAATGAGACTTGAGATCATGATAAGGTACACAGTAGTCTCTGAAAATAAAGTAATAGTTTCTTAAACTAGATTGAAGTACCTACGTAGCTTTTTTCCATTATTATCTACATTTTATATGTACATTACAAGCTTCTATGTATTTAATACTTAATAAAAATTTCTTTTTAAGGGAAACAAAATTGTATTATTCATGTTAATTTATATCCACGGCTAGTGTGACAGATTTTATTTTTTTGGACTCCAAAATCACTGCAGATGGTGACTGTAGCCATGAAATTAAAAGACGCTTACTCCTTGGAAGGAAAGTTATGACAAACCTAGACAGCATATTAAAAAGCAGAGACATCACTTTGCCAACAAAGGTCTGTCAAAGCTATGATTTTTCTGGTAGTCATGTACAGATGTGAGAGTTCAACCATAAAGAAGGCTGAACAGCTCAGAATTGATGCTTTTGAATTGTGGTGCTGGAGAAGACTCTATGGAGAGTCCCCTGGACTACAAGGAGATCAAACAAGTCAATCCTGAAGGAAATCAACCCTGAATATTCATGGGAAAGACTTGCTGAAGCTGATGCTCCAATACTTTGGCTACCTGATGGGAAGAGCCGACTTCTTGGAAAAGACCCTGTTGCTGGGAAAGGATGAAAACAAAAGGAGAAGAAGGTGGCAGAGGATGAGATAGCTGGCTTGCATCACTGACTCCATGAATTTGAGCAAACTCCCAGAGACAGTAGAGGACAAAGGAGCCTGGCATGCTACAGTCCATGCGGTCACAACGAGTCAGACACGACTTAGTGACTGAACAACAACTACATTAGTGTGATCAAGTTTAAATGGAATATCAAAATAATGGTATTAATTGAGACTCAGATTTTAGTTTTCATCCAGATATGGCCCATTTTAAAAAATTATTAGGTATATTCTTTAGGTAATTAAATTTCCAGAAAAATATATATTTTAGTATTAAAAGGTTACTGTCTCATTATATTCTCTGTAAGTCACTATACATTTAAAGACTATAACCTGTCTATTTTTCATCATCATTGCAACCATCCTAATTCACCTCTCATATTCCAGCATTCTAACTGGGTTCTTTGTACCTCTTCAGTTTTCCACATTGCAGCCCAGAGACATCTTTTAAAAACATAAGTTTTAGTATGTTATTCCTCTGCTTAAAACTTTAGTAGTATCTAATTTTTTTCTATAGATAAAGACTCAGTTCTTTAACACAATTTTCCAGGGCCTAAATAAGTTGTCTCCACTCACTGTCTATTTAGCAGCATCTCCCTCTGTTCTAGTTTGGGCTGTTATAACAAAGTACCACACACTGAGTGGCTTATAAACAACATAAATTTATTTCTCACAGTTCTCTAGGCTGGAAGTCTGAGAGTAGGGGACAGCCTGGTCAGATACTGATGAGAGCACTCTTCCTGGTTGTACAGCTCTGAGTCCTTTCTGTATCCTCACATAGTGACAGGTGGAGGAGTCTTTTTTCTAAGGGCACTAAATCACATTCATGAGGACTCTTCCCTCATGGCCTAATTACTTCCCCAAGGCCCCAACTCCTAATACCATCATACTGAGGGTTAGGATTTCAATATATGAATTTGAGGAGGATACAAAGATTCACTCCATTCCACCCCCCACCCCACCCCCAATTATTGTTATCACACACATCCAGTTCTCTCACTAGCTTCTGAGTCCTTTGTTCATGCCATTTACTCTGCCTAGAATGTTCTTCCCAGCCTAACTCTATGATACCTATTCTTCAGGTAGCAGCGTAAGTTATCTTCCTTCTAGATGCCTTCTCTAATCATCCCTCACCCTTCCCACATAAGACTAAACTTCCCTTCCTGTCATTCCTATAACTAATAATATGCCTATAACTTAGTTAACTATCTTAACACTTACTGGTATTTTCCTATAAATCTGTAATCTCCCTAGGGGGACACTGTTTGCTTATTGTTGTAGCCCCATAACCTAAGTAACACTGCCTTGCTCCTGGAAGATACTCAGTGAATATTTGCTAAATGAATTAATTAATTCTGATAACCATACTTTATCTGTTAGGAAGATCTTTTTCAGTTCAGTTCAGTCGCTCAGTTGTGTCTGACTCTGCGATCCCATGAACTGCAGCACGCCAGGCCTCCCTGTCCATCACCAACTCGGAGTCCATCCAAACCCATGTCCATTGAGTTAGTGATGCCATCTAACCATCTCATCTTCTGTCATCCCCTTCTCCTCTTGCCCTCAATCTTTCCCAGCATCAGGGTCTTTTCAAATGAGTCAGCTCTTCACACCAGGTGGCCAAAGTATTGGAGTTTCAGCTTCAGCATCAGTCCTTCCAAGTGAACACCCAGGACTGATCTTTTTAAATAACGAATTTATGTTGAATTATCCCACAGTTAATCAGCAAATAGATTAATGATTTTTTTGTACTTGTTTTTTTTTTTTCCCCTGAGAGCTCTCCATTAGATGAGTGTATTTTGAAATTAATGACAGTTCAGTCTATCATTTAGGTTTCTGTACTAGCTGAGCTTTCCTGATTTTTAAATATATTCTTTATTTAAAAATTACTTTTACATTACCATTTAATATTGAATATGTCTGACTATGCATCTCCTAATTTGATACCTTTAAAGAAGACAAAAACTAGAATATTCTTTCAAAAGAAACAAACAGAAATTCTTATTCTGTTTCTGGTTAGAGTCATCTCTTGTGTTGTTGGAAGAGAGTGTTTGCTGTGATCAGTGCATTCTCTTGGCAAAACTCTGTTAGCCTTTGCCCTGCTTCATTTTGTACCCCAAGGCCAAACTTGTCTGTTACTCCAGATATTTTTTGACTTCCTACTTTTGCATTCCAGTCCTCTATGATGAAAGGGACATCTTTTTTGGTATTAGTTTTCAGTAGGTCTTGTAAGTCTTCATAGAATCATTCAACTTCAGCTTCTTTGGCAATAGTGGCTGGGGCATAGACTTTGATTACTGTGATATTGAATGGTTTGCCTTGGAAACGAACAGATCATTCTGTCGTTTTGGATTGCATCCAGATACTGCATTTTGGACTGTTTTGTTGACTATGAGGGCTACTCCATTTCTTCTAAGGGAGTCTTGCCCACAGTAGTAGATGTAATGATCATCTGAATTAAATTCACCCATTCTAGTCCATTTTAGTTCACTGATTCCTAAAATACCAATGTTAACTCTTGCCATCTCCTGTTTGACCACATCCAATTTACCTTGATTCTTGGACCTAACATTCCAGGTTCCTGTGCAATATTGTTCTTTACAGCATCGGACTTTACTTTCACCACCAGACACATCCACAACTGGGCGTTGTTTTCCCTTTGGCTCCTGCTGTTCTTTCATTCTGGAGCTATTTCTTCACTCTTCTTCAGTAGCATATTGGGCACCTACTGACCTGGGGAGTTCATCTTTCAGTGCCTTTTCATATTTTTCATGGGGTTCTCAAGACAAGAATACTGAAGTGCTTTCCCATTTCTTTCTCCAGTGGACCACATTTTGTCAGAACTCTCCACCATTACCCATCCATCTTGGGTGGCCCTACATGGCTTGGCTTATAATTTCATTGAATTAGACAAGGTTGTAATCCATGTGATCAGTTTGGTTAGCTTTCTGTTGTTGTGCTTTTCATTCTGTCTGCTCTCTGATGGATGAGGCTTGTGGAAGCTTACTGGTAGGAAGGACTGGCTGGCTGTAGGTAAACTGGTCTTGCTTGGTGGGCAGGGCCATGCTCAGTAAATCTTTAATCCAGTTTTCTGCTGATGTATGGGGCTGTGTTCCTTCCCTCTGGTAGGGGTAATGGCAGTAATGGTAACCTCCTTCAAGAAGACTTACGCCAGCATGCCACAGCTCCCCCAGGACTATCGTAGTCAGTGCCCTGACCCCACAGCAGTCCACTGTCAACCCACACCTCTGCCAGAGATTCCTCTCTGGACACCTCTCACAGTCTGGTCTGGCTCAGTCTCTTGTGGGGTCACTGCTCCTTTCTCTTGTGTCCTCATGTGCACAATATCTTGTTGTTCCCTCCAAACATCTGTTTCCCTGGGAGTTCTCAGTCCTTTTGCCATTCTCCAGGTTGGGAAATCTGTTGTGGGTCCTAGAATACTGTAAAGGCAAGTTTATACTGGTCATAGATAGCAGTACCAAAATTCAAACATAGTTTATCATAGTAGTTCTCAAGTGGAACAAAAATCAACTAGAGAGCTTAGTAAGATATTAAATGCTGGGTCATACCCAATAGTTTTTGATTCAGTGGTTCAATCACAGTGAGGAAAGGAGATGGGCAGTGTGGGAGGTTTTACATTTCTAACAGATTACCAAATGATTTATATATGTTGTTGGTGCAGACACCACACATTGAGAACTATTAATCTTTCAGACTGTACCATCTTTCCACTGGTACTTATCTCACATTACTCCTTTAAGTACAATGTACTCTGACTAGATGAAGGACTTAATATACACAAAAAGTACTTGGTGCTTTTTTTGTCTCTATGTTTTACTTTTTTTCTTTTCCACTTAAAGCTGTCCTCTTTTTCTTGCCTTTACCCCGCTTTCCTACCTATTAAAATATTTTCCTTTATAAAATCATTCAAGTGCTATCTCTTCCATAAAGGCATACTTCACCACCATTGCGTAGAAATTTACTGCTTTTATTTTCATCTCATGGTATTTTAGGATAATTTGTGTCATCACTTACTATCTTGTAGTTGTTTATGTGCTTTCATGATCTGTATTACAATTGTAAACTCCTTAAGGAATTGGGTTGCATTTATCCCATAATACTTACTACAGGTTTAGTGAGTTTAACTTATAAACTTAATAAGTTGTTTGGTAAGTTTGGCATATGCTAAGAATATGGTGCTTGTGTTTTTAAAATTATTAAATAGTGTTTGTAAAAATAACTTCTTAACCTAAAAAGCCTAAATAAATAAAAAGGACTTTCTTCTTACAATAACTCTGGATATTCCAGAGATGAAAAAACTAACTAATTTTTAAACATTCAAAGAGAAGGAAACAAAGGAATTTTGTTAAGTGTAATCTAATTTTGGGGGGGACAAAATAAAAGACCAAAGAGCCAAATAGATTGAGGGGAAAAAAACAGTTTTCTCATGGTTGTATACTTAGTCTTTTAATTATGTCATACATATATGCATAATACATACACAGAAATAGTGGTCTGAGTATTATAACTATTATGTATATACAGTACAGATAGAAGTTTACATCCTTAGCTCTGTTAACACTGCTATTTGGGTATCAATCTAGAGACGATGAAATATTATTGAAGGCCTAACAGGCCTGGGCTTGATGACCAAAATATTGGAATTAAAAGTGTTGACTGAATTTTAATTTGTCACTAACCTTGTGGTGGAGGGAGTTAAAACTTGGAACATTCTTGGAAACATCCTTAGAAAATAGTTATATTCTTGGAAAATATATTCCAATTTTTGCAATAGTTGATAAATTAGAAATGTATACAGACCCAACATCATTCTTCATAAGGATAAATTTATGACTACTATACTTAGAAAAAGAAATGTGAATGCTAATAGAGTATACTTGCTCTGGAAAATAACAAAGATCCCAGAGGCATGTATTAATCAAACTCTTTATACCTAAAAGGCAAAACTTAAAAAGAAAAAAAAAAAAAACCTTAATGAAACAATGATAAGTGGTTTACCTGGGAAAAAATGTTCACAGTAATGGTCATAAAGGTGCATACTAAGGTCAGGAGAACAATTCATTTCCAAAGTGAGAATTTGACAGAATATAAGAAACTACCACACAGAAGTACAGAATAAACTTTTGAACTCTGTGGGAGAAGGTGAGGGTGGGATGTTTCGAAAGAACAGCATGTATATTATCTATGGTGAAACAGATCACCAGCCCAGGTGGGATGCATGAGACAAGTGCTCGGGCCTGGTGCACTGGGAAGGCCCAGAGGAATCGGGTGGAGAGGGAGGTGGGAGGGGGGATCAGGATGGGGAATATGTGTAACTCTATGGCTGATTCATATCAATGTATGACAAAACCCACTGAAATGTTGTGAAGTAATTAGCCTCCAACTAATTAAAAAAAAAAAAAAAGAAAGTACCAAACAGAAGTCACAAGCCAAAAGAATACAATAACTGAATTGAAAATTTCATTAGAAATGGTCAATAGCAGTAGAGGAAAGGATGAGGGATGGGGCAATGGAACCCTTGAAGATAGGGCAATGGAACCCATCCAAAAGAGGGACAGAAAGAAAAAGAGTACAGCTAGCTTAAGGGACTTAAAGGACAACATCAAGCAGAATACTATTCACGTTATAAGAATCCCAGAGAGAGAGAAAAAAGGAAACGACAGAAACCTATCTGAAGAAATAATTAATGGCTGAAAATGTCCCAAACCTGGGAGACAGACATCCAGATCCAGGACCCCAGAGAGTTCCAGTAAAGATGAATCCAAAGAGACTCACCCACAAAAAACACATTAATTACATTGTCAAAAATAAAAACAAGCACAAAAAACACCTTTTTATATATAAGGGAACTTCTGTAAGACCAACAGTAGATTTTTTTAGTGGGCTCCCCCAGTGGGTCTTGGCAAGGAATCCTCCTGCATTGCAGGAACCACAGGAGACACGGGTTCAATCCCTGGGTTGGGAAGATCCCCTGGAGGAGGACATGGCAACCCACTCCAGTATTCTTTCCTGGAGAATCTTCATGGACAGAGGAACCTGAAGGGCTACAGTTCATTGGGTTGCAAAGAGTCGGACACTACTGAAGTAGTGTCTTAACATGCTGAAGTGACTTAACATGCACACACAGATTTTTTAGCAGAAACTTTGCTTAAAAGTTTCTTAAAAGGAGTGACATGATGCATTTAAAGTGCTGAAGAGAAAAAACTGTCTACAAAGAATACTTTACGCAAGAGAGTTGTCCTTCAGGGTTATAAAGGAAAGATGAAGAATTTTTCAGTCATGCAAAAACTAAAGGAGTTGAACACCACTAGACTGGCCTTACAAGAGAACTTAAGGGGACTTCTTTAACCTGAAATGAAAGCATGCTAGCAGGAAAGTATATAAAGTTGTAAACCTACTGGTTAAGGTAAATGCATAGTTAAATTTAGAATAATCTAATGTTGTAAAGATGGTGGACTAACCACTTATAAATCTAGTGTGAAGGGTTAAAGTAGTAAAAATAACTGCAAGTACAGTAATTTGTTAGTAAATACGCCAGTTAAAAAGATGCCAGTTGCAGCATCAAAAACGGTAAAAATAGTGGAGTCAGAATGTGGAGCTTTGGAATATGTTTGAACTTAAGTTCTTATCAGCTTAAAATAGACTTACAAATACCATAGCAAAAACCTATGGTAAATAACGCAAAAGATAAATGAAAAGGAATCTAAGCACTTAGTTCAGTCGCTCAGTCGTGTCTGACTCTTTGCAACCCAATGAATTGCAGCACGCTGGGCCTCCCTGTCCATCACCAACTCCGGAGTTTTACTCAGCCTCATGGCCATCGAAGGCGGTGATTGCCATCCATCTTCATCCTCTGTCGTCCACCTTTCCTCCCTGCCCCCAATCCCTCCCAGCATCAGGATCTTTTCCA